>NW_015166483.1:161070-176916 GCF_001447785.1 Gekko japonicus | reverse complement strand
TCCCCAGAGGAGGGGGGGAGGAGCCCTCAGCTAATTGGAGGAAGGCTTTCTTTCTCTCCTCTGAAGCAGGAAATAGGAGAGACTGGCTAGAAGGAACTGCAATGTAAAAGAAAAAAGGAAGCAGCACAGAGTCAATTGCTCTTGGGCTGGATAGGAGCCCCTGAACGAGAGGATAGAGTGAATTATACAGTTACACATTGAGCCTGCAAATCCTACTAGGAAAAGCTGCAGCACTTGCTCCCACCGTCTTATGATGGTGTCCTTTCCACCAGATGTCTCTCCCTCCTTCCTATGCACAAGGAAAGCTGGGACTTGTAGCTCTTGATAGGATGGTGGCAGTAGAAAATGCTGTCAAGTTGTGGTCCACTTATGGTGACCCCATGGGATTTTAAAGGCAGGAGATGTTCAGAGATGATTTGCCATTGCCCACCTCTGAGTAGAGATCCTGGTATCTGTTGGTGGTCTCCTATCCAAATACTGACGAGGGCCAACAGTGCTTAGCTTCTTAGACCTAATGAGGAATACAAATCTCTCTGTCTCTCAGTCTCACTCACACTGTCCAATTTAACTGCACAGGAAGGGCCTTAGACTGGGCCAGAAAGAGGCCCAGCAGTTCAGAATGTTGCTGAGGGTTACCAGGTCTCCTGCTATGGTGGGAAACCTCCCACTGGCAACCTGTGCTTCCTTCTGATGCTCCTTCAGACTGTGGGAGAATTTGTTTTTAAAATCACCATTGTCATGCACAATGGGATATAGGGCTACCAAGCTTCCAGTGGGGGCAAGGGATCCCCTGCCTTCAGTAGGGTTGCCAGGTCTCTTACTGATTGTGGTGGGGGGAGAGAAGATCCCGGTCTGGGACATTTACGCACGCATAGTGTGCATGCCACGATGACATCACCTGGAACTGATGTCATCATGCTAGGCATGTCACCGGTGGATACTGTAGCATTTGGCTTGAAAACTCTATGATATCAAATGCTAGAGCATTCCCCCAGCGATGTGCCTAGCATGATGATGTCACCTCTGGGTGACGTGATCGTGCTGGGCACATCGGCCTAATCCGGGCACTTTGGGGGCGGGGTTCTCCCGCCGGCCGGATCTGGGTTGGCGGGTTGAGGGGCTCTTGAGTGGGCAACCCCTGCCCCCCCAGGGGACCTGGCAGCCCTAGCCCCCAGGTTCTGTTACTTGCTGCCACTGGAAGTGGTAGTGGGAGAAAAATTAGAAAGAAAAAGAAGGCCTTGTCTGCTTACAGGTAATTCTTATCATAGAGTTCCTGGTGATTCCTTGAGCTACCCAAAAGTGACACATTATAGTTCTGGGAATCAGTGGAATCTCTGCAGTAAGAGCTTCTGGTTTTACCACTGAGTTTTTGGCTATTCCTAGAGCTACCCTTTCTCACTTCCAGGTAGTTCTAGAGATCACCAGAAACTCTTTGGTAAGAATTTCTCATAAGTAGATGATGACTTATTTTTCCTTTTAATTTTTCCTCTGGGACACTGCCTTCCCTTCTGTCAGCTGCCAGACACCTAACATGACATCACTGCCATCAGTAGGCAGCCATAATGTTGTTTGAGATTGCTGCTGTAGCATTGCTTCTGATTGGCCCCAGAAAATCTCACAAGAAATCTGGACAACAGATACAAGGAAATAAGTTTCTATCAATAGCGTCAGACATGATCTTCAGTTTATTCTCCATTTTTTTTTCTCATGGTAATAGGGGATTGCAGCCTAGACTGCCGGTGCTTCTGGGCCCCTCTGGACCTCCAGGTCACAGTAAAGTGCAATCTTCCCATCATGTGGGGTCCCAGGTCTTGATCTAATGAAAGTTCATCACCCTGAAGTCCCACTGAAATTAATGGGGCTTCAGTTACTTGTCATTAACTTTATAAAACCACCCCTAAAGAACCTTGTTCTGAAACTTGATAGTCTGGAGAAACATCTTTGGAAATCTGGAACTGAACAAATTATGTATGATTTCCCCTTAAAGCAATAAGAAGTGATTTGCTGGAGGCTGCAGGATAAACAGATAATTTTTAGGAAAGAATGTTCCCTTGGCACCAGCTGCTATTCAGATCCACGAGCAACAGTTAATACAATTTATTAGACAGTTGTAGCCTTTTGCACACACAAGCCAGAATTAGTTATTCAAAAGTTCACAATAAATCAACTTCCTGAAGGCACAGAATCTCTAATGTGGCCAATTCAATCTAACTGCATTATTGCTTGGATGATTGTGACAAAACAAAAACGAAAGTAGAACTCATAACTTCAATTCACTGTCATCTTTCACAACCTAGAAAAGCCATGCCTGAAGTAGCAATGTCAATAAATCAGGTGATTAATGATGGACTCTAATATAGGAGGCTGGCATTGAGGTCTCCATAGGTAAATATGGAGGGGGTTAGTCAAACTAAAGCTTAACAGGGTGAGCTGCAGGACGCCTGTGACTGGATCTTCCAATGTCTTCAGTTTTCTCAAAATGCAGGTTCTTGGGGGGGGGATTTGGATTGGAGCCATGGCACTGTTATTGGGAGGGGTTAACCATTGCCCCAGCACCATTTCTTTGTTTTAATTAATTTATTTAAATAAACTTATAGCCCCCCTTCCTACCAATATTGGTGCCCAAGGTGACCTACAAAGCTATAAAAACATTCTGAAGCAAAATAATTACAGTGATTTTAAAATGTAAAATACAACGGGTCTCTGTTGTGTCCAAGCTGCCCACTTTTGTGCCTGTGGTATTATTGTATGACCTGGGGGAACAAAGCTGGCAGAAACCCTCTTCCAGACCTCACACAGTCCTTGCACTGCCATGAGTGCTTTCTCCTTATGGCTACAGTGGAAGTGGTGGATTTAGCCTCTTCCTAGAAGCAAGTGTTGAGGAATCTCAGCAACTGATATCAACAGTCACTGAGGGGACAAGTAGACATGGCACTGTCCTGGAGTTCACTCTGGGAATGTGCCTCCATTTTGTTGTGCCCAGGAAAGCCATGTAAGAGCTCTGTAATATATACAGAATATATTAGAAGAAGGCTCATATGATCCTATAGAATTATCCAGCTATTGGAAGACATAAAGCAGTTAAACAAGGGTAAGACAATGCAGAAATGAATGGGGATGATAAAGAGAGGATGGCCCAAAAGGAAGTTGCAAGTGCCACTGGAAATAAAAAATTTCTGGAATTCAAGGAAGAACTGGCAATTTGTGATGATCTTTATACCGTGAGGAGAGCAGATTGCCATTCTAAAGTCACTGTGACAAAACATGATCCAAATAATACACACAGGACAGGGATGCCAGCCTCCAGGTCGGACCTGGGGATCTCCTGGAACTATCACTTATCTGCAGACTCAAAGTTCTCAAAGAGATGGGACACGGTAGTCATGGGAGATTTCAGTTACCCAGATATCTGTTGGAAGTCCAACTCTGCTAAAAATGAAAGGTCCAATAAATTCCTGACTTGTCTTGCTGACAACTTCATTTTCCAGAAAGTGGAGAGGGAAACAAGGGAAACTGCTATCTTGGACTTGATTCTTACTAACAGGGAAGAACTGGTTGACGAGGTTTAAGTAGTGGGCACCCTGGGTAGTAGGGACCATGTAATGTTGGAATTTACAGTCTTTGGTAAGGTAAAAGCTGTACATAGTCAGACATATAGATTGGGCTTCAGGAAAGCAAATTTTGACAAACTTAAAGTTATGCTGGATAGAATCCCATGGTCAGAAATAGCTAAAGAGAAGTTCAAGAGGGATGGGAGTTTCTTAAAAGTGAAATACTGAAGGCACAATCACAAATGATTCCTAAGAGAAGGAAAAATGGGAGGAGCCTAAAGAAGCCAAGGTATCTCCATAAACAGCTTTCTAAAGACTTGAGAAATAAAATACTTATTTAGAAAGTGGAAGGAGGGCCTTATAACCAAGGATGAATGTAAACAAATAACCAGTGCTTGTAGAGAGAGAGAGTTCAGTCTGGAGTCAGACTGGCCACCCAACAACAGATAGAGCTGGGTGTCATCAGCATACTGATGGCATCCCAGCCCATGCCTCCGGGCAATCTGGGCAAGGGGGTGCATATAGATATTAAATAGCACTGGGGAGAGCACCACCCCTTGGAGCACTCCACAGTCTAGTGGGTGCCTTTGGGATAGCTGCTCCCCTAATGCCACCCTTTGTCCCCGGCCGTGGAGGAAGGAGGCAAGCTATTGCAAGGAAAGTCCCTGGACTCCAGTGTTGGTGAGGGAGTGAATCAGTAGCTGATGGTCAACCATGTTGAATGCTGCCGACAGTTCCAACAACAACAGCACCACCGATCCGCCTCGATCCAGATGCCTCTGGAGGTCGTCCATGAGGGTGACCAGTGCAGTCTCCGTCCCAGGTGAAAACTGGACTGGAAGGGATCTAAAATGGAAGCATCATCCAAAAAGCTCTGTAACTGAATAGCCACAGCCCTCTCTACTATCTTGCCCAAATAGGGCAAGTTGGAGACCGGCCGGTAATTTGCCAATTTGGCCAGGTCTAAGGATGGTTTTTTGAGAAGAGGGTGAACCACTGCTTCCTTGAGTGCCCCAGGGAACAGTCCTTCCAAGAGGGACTTATTAATGATCTCCCTTAGGGCATCTCGAAACCTGTCATGGTCACCTTTAATTAGCCACGAAGGGCACGGGTCAAGACAGCATGTGGTGGGGCATACAGTTAGGAGCAATTTGTCAACTTCCTCTAGGTTGAGCCAACTGAAATAACCCAAAACCTGACAAGAAGACGTGCATGGAGCCTCAAGTTCACTCATTGTTTCAACTGTGACGGGGAGGTCACAGCAGAGTAATAGGACTTTATCTGCAAAATTGCTCACAAAGCCCTCACAGCCAATGTCCAATTCCCTAGCATTTTGTCTGCCTTGTGGCAGAGTAGTAATAGACTGAATCGTTCTAAACAGTTGGGCTGGGTGTGAGCTCACAGATGCAATTGCAGCTGCATAGTACTCTCCCTTTGCAGCTTTGACCACCATCTTATAGGATCTCATAAACGTCCTATAAGATGTTCTTGTAGCCTCGTCATGGGCATGCCGCCACTGTCTCTCTAGCCCTCTTAGCCCTCACTCCATCAGCCACAACTAAGTGCAAGCTTAGTGCAGGGGCACAGAGGGTGTCAGGGAGCGATCTCATCGATGGCTGTCGAGAGTTGGCTGTGCCAATCCTCGATGAGCTCATCTAACGAGGCACCTGGGGAAACTGGATCCTGGAGAGCCATCTGAAGCCGCATAGGGTCCTTTTGACTCTGTGGGTGAGCTAAAATACGCTTGCTGCCCAAACAGGGTTGGGGTGAAACATTCAGATGGGCCTTCAGGGCAAGGTGGTCCGACCATGGCACTGCTGAAGCAGTGATCTGGTCCACTGTAACCCCCACCGCAAAAATCGAGCATGTGCCCAGTCTGGTGAGTGGAGGTCGTTATGTATTGGAATCACCCAGCACTATCAGTCTAGGGTGTTCCAATGCTCAGCCTGATACGGCCTCCACCAAGGACAGCAAGCTATTGGCTGGTGAGTTGCGCTGTCAGTACACCAGCCAAATAGCCAACTCTCCCCGGCCTCTCACACAAGACCAGCACACTCAATGACCACGACCTTTGGTGATGGGAGTGCCCTGAAGGAGTAAGCCTCCCAAATGAACAGAACCACTCCTCCCCCCACCCTTTCATCTGTGATTGGTGAAGGACTGAGAACCCAGAAGGAGCCAACTGGTCAAGAGCTACAGTCTCCCCATCTTGCACACAGGTCTCGGTCATACACACCTGGTCTACATTCTGCTCAAGCAGAAAGTCCCAAAGGACCATGGTCGTATTATTTATAGACCTGCCGTTACACAACGCCAATGTCAGAGGGGGGTAATTCGTCCTAGCCCCACTGCCTACAACCTTTGGAATGGGACGCAGGCTGGAAGGGGGCCAAGCAACTCTGCTGGTCTAGGATGAGCGCTCAGATAAGAAGACATTGTGTCCGGGGACACAACATGCTTACAGCACCAGAAGGAAACCTCAAAGAGCCAATGGCAGTCAGAGCAACATCAAATAGGCCATGGCAGCAAGCTGGAATGGACTTGTTCACCTGGGAACAAAAGAACTGCTTGCCTTTGGTGGAATTTTACAGCAGGTATCCAGAAGTTATACAGTTACCTGACACAAGAGCAAGCACCATGGTGTACTCTTTAAAGTCTATTTTAGCAATGGAATGTTCAATGAATTAGTATCAGCTACACCAAACTGGCTCAATGGAATGTTCAATGAATTAGTATCAGGTAATGAAATACAATATACATTATTGTAGTTGGAAACATTTGCCTTGGAGTAGGGTTTTGAACACAGCATACAAGCCTGCACTACCCCCAATCAAATGGACTAGCACAAAAATATGTACAAATTGTGAAAAGGTTAATGAAGGAAGAAAAACAGACTGATCAAGATATACATCTAAACCTGCTGAATTACTGAAACACACACATAGTGGAAAATGGATTACCGGTATAATTGTGTATGGATAGATGATTGAAATCCAGTCTTCCAAACATCAATAGACAGTTAATACCAAAATCACAGAAGGTGAAATAGGTAGAAAATATAACACCACTTTGAAACTCAAGCAGAAAAAGCAGAAAATATGATAGAAGTAGTTGTGTAAATCTCCAAAAGAAGATTCACTAAGAGTTTAACACTGGGAACCAGCAGCAGTAGTTGCTGTTGCAAAAACACCACATTTATACATAGTGTAGCTACACAGAGGAAAGGACTACAGGAGAGATAGAAGGCAACTGAAATACATGAAAATAGCACAGCAAAGAGGATATGACACACCTACAAACAGGCATGAAAGAGAATTTCAAGAAGTTTCAAACAATAAGAGATATCTGAGTTCACAAATATGCCCAAAGAAGCAGAAGATGAGGGAAAAGACATGCAGTTACTGGCACAACCACAGTTGTGCAAGAGACAGAACAGGAACTAACTGGCTTAAGTCAGCAAATAGACAAAGGCAGTTCTCTAGATATAGTCAAGAAATGAAGGCAAATATTTGGAAAGATTACATAACATAAAGTCAGTAAAAGGATATCCCTTAATTCAGATGTCAGTTCAAAGGCAATTATTCAAAAGAAGTCACCATGGCTAGTAGCCATTGGTTTATCCTCCAAGAATCTATCTAATCCCTCTTTAAAGCTGTTTATTCCTGTGTTCATCACTACATCCTCTAGCAGTGAATTCTATATTTTAATCACTCTCTATACAGTAGTAGTGCATTGTGTATTAGATGTCCCTTCATATTGATTTTATTAGTTTACCCTGTGTAATAATGTTTACATCTCAGTAAGAAAGGCAGACTATGTCATCATTGGGAAGATGTTTTCCACAAGAGAAATAGCTACTTAAATTGTAGGAAGGCTTCACGCTTTACTGATGGAATGGTAGGATACAGGCCCTAAATAGTCATACTTCCATACACCACTAGGCATGTACCACATAGTCTTTGTGTGTAGTCACAATCATGTGGCCTTGAAGAGCTGTGAAATTTACCAGATTTTTTAAAAAATTAGAAGAATATGGAAATTAGCTACATGCTAAGTGTGAAATGTAGTTGAACTTCTAGTGCCAACTATTGTATCTCATCTCCAGTTTACATTTTTGCAATAGTTGCTACAAGAAGGCAAACATAGAAGCCTTAAAAGAAGCTATTCATCTGCAATATCTGCAATATGGCGCACCATCCGCTGTCCAGGGAAAAGTGATTTGCTTATGATCATACTAGGAATACTTTGTTGATTTAATTAGTGTACCGACCTACATTATTCTCTCAAGAGATATTGCAGGGCATAAACCTATTGGACAGGTATGACATCCCTGTCCACTTCCCTCCTCATAGGCAAGATTTCCCCTCTGTTTTTCTTTTCCTTTTGTGACTGAGCTGCCCTAGTTGTCTGTTTTCTTCTTTCCTGAAGAATTCTGGCTGTCCCACCCTGTCACAGTATAATATTTTGGCTGTTTGCTTAGCCCAGGAACCTGAGGGAAGGAATGGGAGCCTCCTTTAACTTATATGACTTAAATGGCACTTGAGACATTTTTATATTCCAAATTAACAAAATATTTTATTCAACATAGAGGGTAAAGGTCAGGTGGAATCAGGGGTAAAATTTCTGTGGTAACTCAATATAGAGAACTCTGAGGTAAAATCAGCACATGCACAGACTTTAGTTCTTATGTTTCAGGCTAAAGAGTTTCTTAAGCTTTTCACAGTGACAAATCTTTATGTTGAGAGGCTTTTGTTCGGGTGTTTTCCACTGAACACTCCAGCACACTTTCTTTGAGTATTCTCTGACTCTTTTGGTTTCCAGAAGGCTGGTACCCTCTTTCCAGTACCCAAATCCTCTTCTCTTGAAACCCTGGTACTCACCTTGAATTTCTAACTGAGTATTAGGGTAAAAGCAGTTTCTAACCACACCAGACCAGGAGTCTCTTCACTGTTCAGAGCTAACTCCCTGTTTAGATTGGGTAGGGAAATTCCTTCTCTCTCTAGAAGATCTATCCCCTTTCCTGAATGGGATTTCTGTCTAACTACCCACTCAGCCTTGCCAGCTTTCCCCAGATCTCCTGTCTGTGTGAAACTGCTCTCAGTCAGGGCTGAATTCTGAATGAACTCCCCTCTCCTCAATATGCAGCTCTCTCAAGACTTTCTCTGCTCAGCTGATGCTAACCAATCAGATTGCTGGAGCAGCCTGTCACTCAAGGCTCTCTGTTTCTGTGAAGAATTAACCCTTCACAGTCATTTAGTTGTTTGCACAGTACTTCCAAGCCTCTTAAAAGTGCAGTCTGTCACATCAGGATTCAAAACTGCACTGGGGAAGCTGGGAGAGGGGGAGATGGCAATTAATCACACCAGAGCTATATTCTGTATACATCTTCTAAAATAGTATGTATCAATCTGTATATTCATTAATATTATTTCAATAGACTGGAATAAATAAAAACTATCATTTTAATAATCTGAAATCCAGTTTGGATCTTGTAGAATTGTGTGTAGAATAGCCAGAAGATCCTAAGATTGTCTGGCAGCCCAAAGTTCTAGCTCTTTAGCATTATACACCACTAGATGGTGAGCTAGACTTGTTTTTAAAGTAAGAAACATTTCAGAGGTGGTTTTGTTGGGGAAAATAGTCAAAATACTTAAAGTTTGAAATGGATCTTTGCTTCACTGGAGAGGAGACATTTCTTTCTGTTTTAAAAAAGCTTTATTTCTAAGGCGGAAAGGTACACAGGAAACCTACAAAATAACAAACATATTTAGACCTACATTGTCACATCTTACTGCTACAAAGCATGGTTACACACAACAACACAACAATCCACTTCTTTTTGACCCCTAGAAAGGAAGTCACCTGAAACCAGTAACCAATCAATACCATTAACATTCGCAGGCTTTTCTTGCATTGGCTGTCTGCCAGGTTTCCCTTCCAGGTCAGTCTAAACAATAGTAAAGATGGTAAACAAGTTAACACTATAATGGCTGGAATCTGAGACCTTGCAACCCATACATTTCCAACAGGTTTGCCATTGCCTGCCTCTGCATCACAATCCTGGTATTCCTTGGAGGTTGCCCTTCCAAATACTTGCCAAGGCTGACCCTGCTTAGTTTCCAAGATCTGATGGGATCGGGCTATCCCGGGCTATCTAGGTCATGGTGTAGAAGGAGTGATCCTCAGGGATCAGAGTTGCCAGGATCAGAAAATATGCCTCTTTGAAAATGGTTCTGTTATATTTTTGCTGTCATCTAAAAAACCTTGATGCAGCTAAGGGATATGAGTAAGTAGACATCCATATGGGCATTTCTAGCTGGATGAGTCAATGATTGGGCAAGCCAGTGCCACATGGGAAGTCCCCCCCCCCTTTGGTTAACTTGAGAAGGCTGGATGCATTTAGCTTCTGTAGAAAATAGTGATCATAATGCCTAGAACAGGGAGACAGGATTTAGGATATAACCCCACTGCCACACTGCCCTTTCCTACCAAATATTTGCTACGTGTGATCACTGATTGCTGGACAGTGCTATGTGCATGGAACTTTAAACTGCAGCATGTGTGCACAGCTGATCAGGTTCAGAAGTGATAAAACAATACTAATGTGAGTAAATTGACTTCATTCATCTCCAGGGTTGTTCCCAGGGGACAAGAGAAAAGCCATTCATGCCCTGATTGTGAGTTTCAAGAGATAACTCAGTGACCGCAGTTGAATATGCTGGACTCTATGGGCCCTGGGTCTAAACCAGCAGGGATCCTCTTATGTTCTCAGATCTTCCGGTGGTAAGGAACTACATGTAATGTATAATTGTATAATGTGTGAACAGAGCTTATTAAAATAAACTTCCAGCTGTAAATAACTTGATTATCTTAAACTGAGATGCTGAGCATGAAAATATTATATTACACAAGAAGTGCAGTTATAGTTTGTAAACTGATATTTAGTACCAAATTATATACAATTCTACACTAGCTGAGTGAGATTATGTAAAAAGAAATTATAGCCAACCAAAAATTTCTGGGCAGAATTTGGACAAGAGCCCTTTTAGTGTATATTTTACAGCACAGTCCCAAAGTAGCATTATTCTGAACAAAAGGACTATGCTTTATAGGGAATATAATTGAGCAAGCAGATGTTAAATTTATCACAAAAGAAAGGCTACCTTGGAACATAATCTGAATAAAAACATGGGGGGAAAATGAACAGACTATTAAAATGCTTTACTTGGCTGGGAAATGTACAGTAAGTATGTGGAAATCTGTTATACTTCCTTCATATGAGTGCCATGTCATAAAGTATATGTTACAAAAACAAATATTAGCATTTTGGAATAGGTACAATTGGTTTTTCACTATTTTTCATTGTCAAGAGGCCGTGATTTTCTTGTGTCTTAAATTGATGAGTCAAATTTGGACCAGTTATGTGTAGGGGATGTTAACTTTCTTTTCTAATAAGTAAATAGGACGCAAACACAACAGTGGAAACTTTTATTAACAAAGTGATAATTGTAAGTTTTGAATGGTTGTGCCCTGCTAATGACTCAGTTGATAATCTTTCATATCTGTCAGTATCAGAAGTTTATTATAATTATGCAAAGATGGAGTGAGTCACACAAATGTTAATCTAGAATTGCTGTTTTTTTTAGCCTGTTTCTTTGAATTTATTGTCATTAACTGTAGTTATCCAGTCCACAACCCACTTATTTTGTCTCCTTGGTGAATGGCTCTGTGATGGCTCTTGCCCTGAGTAGACTTAAATGTACTGCTTACTTATGTCTGTAACTATTTATCTTTTTATGCAATTAGCTATTTAAACATTTATTTCTTCCTCAAAGTGGCTTTTTATTGAATAAAATCACAATAAAATAAAAACATTATATCTTATAGAAAAATCAGAAAACATTCATTAATCGATTAGCAACTAATCAAACAGAGAAAAGCCAAAGAAGGGGGATGCAAACCCTTCTAACTCAGGTTATACTTCTATTCCAGAATCTGACAAACTCTGGAAGACAAGTACTTCCATCTAGTCTGAATTAAGTTTCAGTTTGTTCTTTCTCATCCAGTCCATCACTGAGGTCAAACATGAGTTCAAGGGCTCCACTGGCTCCCCACAATTCAATGGAAAAGAGAGAGGAGTGGATGTCATACACGTATTTGTGACACTGAAACCCTAAATTGTGGCCAAACTCTCCCCCCCCCGATTTATATTGGTGTTAAATAGCAGAGTAGACTAGATGGAGCTTTGCAGTAGTGGGGCAATGGGGTAGAGCAATAGTATCCCGACCCTTCTTCTGAAGTCCTACATTCCAGGAAGAACTACTGTATATTTGCAGTCCTAACCTAATTATGAACTCTAGAAGGATACCATGGTCTGTAGTACTGAACTCTGCTAAAATGATCAAAAGACCCAATGGGGACTCGATCGCTCTAGTCACCTCCCTGTGGTCAGCACAATGCAATCCGCCTAAGAACAGATAATTTGATACATAATCTGTGATAAAACAGATTATGAAGTGTTAACCGATGAAGCTGCTATTAAAAAGGCAGGAAGAAATTGTATTTCTGTTGCATAAGAGATCTGCATTTGCAAGTTGTTCCGGGTTCGAAGCATCATGTTTCTTCACTATCCATGGTCAAATGTGATTAATTTGGCATCTCTGTGACCTGATATAGGGCCCTCTGTCATGCTAGTGATCTCTCAAAGGAAAGACTACAACGTATACAGTGTGGACGCAACACTAACACTTGGGTATTTGAATCACCATGCACACAGCACACAACCATTATCATAGTGTTTTATTTCTTGTTGTTACATCTACTGATAAACTACCACAGTCTAAATGCTTGGGCTCAGGAATAGCAGCAGGCTGGATTTTGAAGCTGAGATTCTGCTGAGCATGGCCAGGAGTTATCATTAAAACCATATGGGCTAGGAAGTTTCTTGTGGCCTGCCTGCCAATTTGCTTGAATAGTCCATAGTGTAATCTCTCCCTCTCCCTGGTGGGAGGCAATGCCAAAAATAGCAAACCAGGAATTTGTTCATGTTATTTCTGGGATTATACCATGAGCAGACAGCAGAGGAGCAGATACAAACAAAGAAGTCTAATGCTAGTGGGTAGCATTGGTGGTATGGGTCCAAGGTTTTATATGCGCACACACATGTATGTATGTGTGTGTGTGTGTGTGTGTGTGTGTGTGTTGGATCATCATCATCATCATCATCATCATCATCATCATCATCATCATCATCATCATCATCATCATCATCATCATCTGTCCAACACATTGCCAGTTTGCTAGAAAATCATTTTGAAGGAATAAAAATGCATTTAAGATCAAAACACAAAGCAAGTAGCAGAGCTTCACAGGGCAACCTGGAGGGATTTAGGTGAGTACTTTTTCCCAGTACAAACTGACCTTCCTAACTTTCCATAGGGGAAAAGGCAAGGGGAAAAGGCCATTCATTTCCATAGGGAAAAAGGCCATTCACATGTCAAGAAAACAGGAGGGAGTGTATGGCCCTGGTCACATGGGCCAGATATCGTGGGGGGGGGAGGCGTGGCTAATTGCCCTGGCGCTGTTTATCCGCGATTACACGATCAGACGCGCCGGCGGCACAGCACGGGTCCTTCCCTCGGTGCCAGCGATTAAACGAGGGACTGGAGGGGAATGCCACGCGCCAGCACGATCACACCATGGGCGTCTGGAGGCAGCCTGTGGCAAACGTTTACTAGTACCTTGGAGGTACTAGTTTTTAAATGCGCATTGTTGGCGGTAAGCCACAGGTGCGTGCCACTTCCCAGATGTTGGGGTGTGATCGCGCCCGGATAATCCGCCCACCTTCCGTGCCTCTCCCACGGCAACTTTGCCGTGTGACCGGGGCCTATGTCTATCAAACCCCAAAACCAAAAATGGAGCACACAGCTGGGGAGCAGGGCTGCCAAGAGCCACCATGGGCTCCCAGACAAAGGTTCTGCCTGGGACCCCATGGAATTTGATGCAGTTCCGCAGGGCCTGCAAGAAGGAGCTCTTCCACCAGACTTTCGAGTAGGGGCCGCTGCCCCCCCTATTATGTTACCATCTTGGGGGGGGCTGGTAGAGGCCCTGAGAAGAGCCCTGAGAAGATCCTTTGGAACATCTGAATAAACAGCGACGCTATAGACTGTCTCCCAAGAATCGTTGGTACTATCCCGCCATCTTGGGATTAGGAGTTTTGGCTATCACTGAGCACTTTATGTGATTTAGGACGGGTTTTTAAATTGTATAATATGTTTTTAAAATGTATTTATATTGGTATTTTTGTTATCGCTGTTTTATTGTTGCAAGTATTATCTTGCCCTGTAAGTTGCCCTGAGCCCTACGGGGGAGGGCGGGGTATAAATTTGAATAATAAATAAATAAATAAATAAATAAATATGACCATGATCCAAACCAAATATCATAACACAACCAAAATGGAGAACCGGAGAACAATGCAGCTTTGGGTCCCACTGGGGAGAAAGACTGGGTATGACATTTGTTGTAAATCTAATTTTTAATGACATTAAAAAGGTTAAGTCATTTGTCATATAGCAAAGAAACCTTTACAGAGTGCTATTACATCTTCCATTAGTAAATAATAATAATGATAACAACCCAGTGCCTGAACTGGGAGTTCTAACTTTTGTTTCACATGGATAACCACTAAAACAGATTAATGTTCCATTACCATGCATGTAAATGGTGTTGGAGGGGGGAAGCATCCTTTTACTACTTTGTTACATCATAAGGAAATATTACTTCCCCCCTTCTGTTCATAATACTAACAAAGGGTTGTTGTTACTAGGCTACTATTAAGTACATTCTGTTGCCAAGCAGGATAGGGATGAGAAGACAAGATCTGAAAATACATGGAGGGGATACAGAAAATTTAGGTGGAGGGAGAAAGTAATGAATGCGAAAAGCATGGAAAAGAGGGAGAGAAATTAAGGAAAACTTAGGGAAAAGTTGTTGCAGCACACTAACAGCTACTGTGCTTCACTCTCGCAGAATGGCTAGTCTCTAGTGCATTTTACTCTACTCAGACTTCCCTGTGCCCCTGGTGGCTGCAGCCAGAACTGCATCAAAAGGAAAGTCATTGAAAAGGGGTTTGGCTGGATGCAGCATGACACTGGCTTCAGGACTGCTCCAGGTGTTTTGGCCCCCATGAATCCCCCCCCCCAGTTCCTCCCTATCAGTAGCCTTGCTGGGAAGAACTAAATAATTCCACCTCCTGTGTCTAACCTCATTGTGCTTCATTTATTTCAGCATTTTTCTCCTGTTTTGTCTAAGAGAAAAATACTTCAGTTTTTAAAGTGCATCAGTTAGGTAGGATTTAGTTCCCGTCTCCCACATGCTCAATTTTGTTAAAAAACAGACAGAAGAACATAAGAGAAGTCAATGTTGGATCAGGCCAATGGCCTATCCAGTCCAACACTCTGTCACACAGTGGTGAAAAATACCAGGTGCCATCAGGAGGTCCACCAGTAGGGCCATGACCCTAGAAGCCCTCCCACTGTTGCCCCCCCCCCCCAAGCACAAGAATACAGAGCATCACTTGCCCCAGACTGAGAGTTCCTATCTATACCCTGTGGCTAATAGCCACTGATAGACCTCTGCTCCATATGATAGACCTATGCTCCCTCTTGAAGCTATCAGTGTTTGTAGCCGCCACCACCTCCTGTGGCAGTGAATTCTATGTATTAATCACTCTTTGCGTGAAGAAGTGCTTCCTTTTATCCATTCTAACCTGACTGCCAAGCTATTTCATTGAGTGCCCATGAGTTCTGGTATTGTGAGAAAGGGAGAAAAGTACTTCTTTCTCTACCTGCTCTATATCATACATAATATTGTAAATCTCTATTATTGTGAGAAAGGGAGAAAAGTACTTCTTTCTCTACCTGCTCTATATCATGCATAATATTGTAAATCTCTATCATGTCACCCTTCAGTCATCATTCCTCCAAGCTAAAGAGCCCCAAGTGCTTTAACCTTTCTTCATAGGGAAAACGTTCCAACCCTTTTATCATTTTAGTTGCCCTTTTCTGCACTTTTCCCAATGTTATAATATCCTTTTTTTTGTGTGTGTAAAGATTTTATTAGCTCCCCTAAAAAGGGGAGGTATTTCGCTTAAAAGAAAAAAAAGGGAAGGGTAGACAGCGGGAGAAAGAGAAAGCTGAGTGATATATAAACTGGTAAATTAAACTGTTAGTAATGTCCAATTAATCTTCTTGGGCTTCTTCTGTGTGTTGTCAAACTTCTTTTCTTAGTTCAG
>NW_015166483.1:160504-160661 GCF_001447785.1 Gekko japonicus | reverse complement strand
TGTCGCAGTTCAAACTTTTCCATTTTACAAAACTCCCGTCGGATTCACAACCATAAACAATCCAAAACACTAAACAGCCGGCTCTCACACACAAGCAAACGCCCAGACGGAAGTCCCTCCCTTCTCTCCGCTCGTTTTTGCCCAGCTCCGACATCTT
>NW_015166483.1:157179-157305 GCF_001447785.1 Gekko japonicus | reverse complement strand
CCGTCTCCCACATGCTCAATTTTGTTAAAAAACAGACAGAAGAACATAAGAGAAGTCAATGTTGGATCAGGCCAATGGCCTATCCAGTCCAACACTCTGTCACACAGTGGTGAAAAATACCAGGTG
>NW_015166483.1:137687-156744 GCF_001447785.1 Gekko japonicus | reverse complement strand
CTCCGCTCGCGCGGATTCCCTCCTCCACCGCGGGCGGGCGAGACGCCCCTCGGGAGCGACCCAAGGATGCGTCCGCCTTTCGCGGGAGCCAGACCGGAAGCCGTTATAATATCCTTTTTGAGGTATGGTGACCAGAACTGTACATAGTATTCCAAATGAGGTCACACCATCGATTTATACATTCCCTTCCTAATAATCCCCAGCATAGTGTTGGCCTTTTTTTATTGCAGTCGCACACTGTCTCAACATTTTCAGTGAGTTATCTACTACGATTCCAAGATCTCTCTCTTGGTCAGTCTCTGCCAGTTCAGATCCCATCAATGTATATTTATAGTTAGGATTTTGGGCCACAATGTGCATCACTTTGGACTTGGCCACATTAAACCCCATTTGCCATGTTGATGCCCACTCGCCCATCCTCGACAGAACCCTTTGGAGTCCCTCACAATCCTCCCTGGTTCTCACCACCCTGAACAATTTAGTGTCATCCACAAATTTAGCCACTTCACTGTTTACTCCCAAATCATTAATGAACAATTTAAAAAGCATCAGACCCAGGACGGAACCACTGCTTACTACCCTACACTGTGAAAATTGCCCGTTTATACTCACTCTATGTTTCCTATTAATTAGCCAGTTTTTGATCCACAAAAGGACTTGTCCTTTTATCCCATGATTTTTGAGCTTACTTAGGAGACTTTGATGAGGAACTTTATCAAAAGCTTTCTGGAAGTCAAGGTAAACAACATCTATTGGGTTCCCCTTGTCCATATGTTGTTCACCCCCTCAAAGAACACTAACAGGTTAGTGAAACAAGATCTTCTCTTATAGAACCCATACTGAGTCTGTCTCAACAGTTTTTGTTCATCTATGTGCCTACTAATTAATACTGATACTAACTTTAATACTAATAACTAAATTAATACTAATGCTAGAAATACTAATTAAATACTAATGTGCCTCCCTTTAGCAAGCCAATACATGCCCCTCTCTCTATATTACCTATTTTCTACCTCTGCCTGCTTGCCAACCAAGCATTCTTATTACCTACCGCACTTGGACACATTTTCTTATCTGCCTTAAAATTTATCAGGGATCATCCTTTGTGTGAGAGATACTGTCCCAAGAATTTTACCCTAATGGGATAGGGAGAAAAAGTTACATGTGGAAATGTATTACCCATTCAAACCAATACAAATAAATATATTTAACAAACAATGAACTCACCTAATAACAGTAATGAAGGGAAAAGAAGACTCATGCAGACCTAGAATGGCTTTTATAAGCCATGAAGGGCATGGATCAAGGCTGCACATGGCTGGACGTACCGTTGAGAGCAATCTGTTGACTTCCTCAAGGCTGAGTGGACTGAAATAATCCAGAATGGAACTAGAAGATGTGCATGGGGCCTTGAGTTTACTCACTGTCTCAACTGTGGCGGGGAGATCGCGGCGGAGCAGCAGGACTTTATCTGCAAAATAGCTCGCAAAAGCCTCACAGCCAATGTCCAATTCCCTAGCATTTGGTCTGCCCTGGGGCAGCTCTGTTAATGACCGAATAGTTCTAAACAATTGTGCCGGGCGTGAGCTAGCAGACACAACCGTGGCCACATAGAACTCTCTCTTCGTGGCTTTGACTGCCATCTCATAGGATCTCATAAATGTCCTATTGGATGCTCTTGTTGCTTCATCGCGAGCGTGCCGCCACTGTCTCTCTAGTCATCTGAGCCCTTGTTTCATCAGCCGCAGCTCCTCAGTAAACTAAGGAGCCCGCTTAGAGCGAGGGCACAGAGGGCGTCAGGGGGCGATCTCATCAATGGCAGTCGAGAGTCGGCCATGACAGTCCTTGACTAGCTCATCTAATGAGCCGCCAGGGGGCATAGGATCCCGTAGAGCCATCTGCGGGTGAGCCAAAATATGCTCGCCGCCCAAACATGATCGGGGTGCCACATTCACACAGGCCTTCAGGGCATGGTGGTCTGACCATGGAACTGCCATTGCAGTAATCCAGTCCACTGTAACCCCCACCGCAAAGAACAGATCAAGTGTATGACTGGCTCTGTGGGTGGGGGCTAGTACATATTGGGAGAGTCCCAGTGCCGCCACCACCAGGTCCATCGCCATTGGAGAGGCCGCATCATCGGCATGGACATTGAAGTCACCCAAGACTATCAGTCGAGGGTACTCCAATGCCCAGCCAGACACGGCCTCCACCAGGGATAACAGGCCATCGGCCGGTGCGTTGGGCGGTTGGTACACTAACCAGATAGCCAAACTCTCCTACACATCCCACACAAAGCCAGCACACTCTATGCCTGTGAGCCTCAACAGCGGGAGCACCCTGAAGAAGTAAGCCTCCCATATGACCAGAGCCACTCCCCCCCACCCCTTCGTGACTGGTGGAGGATGGGGAACCCAGCTGGAGCCAATTAGAAGAGCGCTACGGTCTCCACCTTTCGGACCCAGGTCTCCATCATGCAAGCCAGGTCCATATTTTGCTCCAGAAGGAAGTCTCGCAGAATTACGGTCTTGTTGCTTATGGACCTGGCATTGCACAACACCAGTGTCGGAGAGGGGTTATTCCTCTCCTCTTCTATAAATTATAAAGATTTGTAGAGTTAACAGATCAATTGGTACATAATCTTTTTATTACACAGTAACTTTAACACTTATACAAAATAGCACTGTTAATTTCTCTTGAATGTTTAAGCAGTATTCATGTGAGGAAACTGTCCCTGATTTTATTTGATGTACTTGGACAATTTGCTCCATGCCCTGATCATTTGAATCTTGTGTAACTGGTGAAACCCACAGAGACAGGTTATTCATACATATTCTAACAAACTATTTTCTTTGAGCAAGTCATGTAAATTTCCCACCATTCTTTTTCTTTGGCTGTTATTGTTCCTGGCTGAAAAAGACTTGCAACTTTTATGTTTTCTTTACCTTCACATCGAGCTTCATAAATGCAAAGAAAATAGTAAAAAAATGTGCAGGGATAATGCTGACCAGACTTACACATAAATATTCACAGCACAATCAAAATTTCCTGCTTAAATGAAGTCTAAGACCCGTTCTAAAAATTTAATCTTGTACCAGTTTTTATACAAGCAACTGGCCTTCTTAACTGGCCTCCATCATTGTTATCTTCTCTAATTAATGTTATCGTCATTAGATAAAAGAAGCAAGCCAGCATCAAGATGCACAGAGGAAATAGATGGCCACCTGGTAACTTGCTTATCCCACAGGGGTAACCCCCCCCCCCCGGCAAATGGGATTTTGTAAGACTGATTATTGAAACCAGATGTAATTAGCTGTAAATGATACCTGGAATCTTGGCAGCAGGAAGGTGAGATGTACCTAAGTTAAGGTTATGGTGCCCTCATCAAGGCCAGGATTTGGTTGCAAACGTTTCCAGCCATCAAATAGGAAGATACAATGACTGCTGTGCTGCCAAGCTCCTTCCTTCACTATTGTGCATAGCACATAGCACAACAGTTCACACAGCACAATAGTTGTTATAATATATATAATCAGGAAAGATGAAAAAAAACCCTACTGAAACAGACCCACTGGTGCATCTAAACTTGTTATCCTGAATCCTAATAGCAATCTCAACTATATGCAATATAAGTATTTAAGAAATGTGTGTGTGTGAAGTGCCATCAAGTTGCTTCTGACTTATTGCGACCTATGAATTAATGTCCTCCAAAACATCCTATCATTAACAGCCTCCAAAACATCTTATCATTAACAGCCTGCTCGGGTCCTTTATAGAGTCAATTCATCCCATGCTGGGTCTTCCTCTTTTCCTGCTGCCTTCAACTTTACCTAACGTTGTTGTCCTTTCCAGAAGAGAAGAGGAAGAGATTGGATTTATACCCCGCCCTTCACTACCCAAAGGTGTCTCAGAGCGGCTTACAAACTCCTTTTCCTTCCCCCCCCACAACAGACACCCTGTGAGGTAGGTGGGGCTGAGAGAGCTCTTGACAGAAACTGCTCTTTTTCGAGAACATCTCTTATCAGAACTACGGCTTGCCCAAGGACATCCAGCCAGGTGCAAGTGGAGGAGTGGGGAATCAAACCCAGTTCTCCCAGATTAGAGTCCGCACACTTTACCACTACACCAAACTGGCTCTTGTCTTCTCATAATTGGACTAAAGTCCAATAGCCTCAGTCTAGTCATTTGAGCTTCTAGGGGAGTTCAGCCTTGATTTGATCTACAACCCACTTTTTTTTAATGGTCCATGGTATCCATACAACTCTCTTCTAACACCACATTTCAAATGAATCAACTTTCTTCTTATCAGCTTTCTTAATTGTCTGACTTTCACATCCATACATAGTAACGGGGAATACTACCTTGATCCCTCTTCCCTTCTAGCTTACATCATTTGGTTATGTGAAAAGCAGCTATGTGCTGCCCTCTAAAATTCTTTCTTGAGAGCAGCACATAGCTGCTTTTCACATAACCAAATGATGTAAGCTAGAAAGGAAGAGGGAGTAATAAAAAATACAAAAGGTGAAAAAAATTTCTTAGAGGGCAGCACATAGCTGCTTTTCACATAACCAAATGATGTAAGCTAGAAAGGAAGAGGGAGTAATAAAAAATACAAAAGGTGTAAGGTCTCATCTGATGAAACCTTGAGTGAAACGGTACATTGAGTGCTGTTCTTCAGAAAGAAAAACTTGAGACCAATTTACTTCGATGAAAACACCTTTATGATTTGTTATTCACTGGATAATTAAAGATGATATATTTTTCTCTAACAAGGTTTCGTTATCATATCACAGTTGTTTTTCCTTACAAAGTTCAGCCTGTCCTGTCCTGTGATCTCTCATCCTTGACTTAACCCTGATCCGGCTGGCAGGGGAACCCCACCCCCAAAATGCCTTGTTTGCACCCACATGTCTAGTGCAATGACATCACCCTGGAGGTGATATCATCACCCAGGGCACATTGTGGGGGGATGCTCTATTGTTCAAGAAAAAAACTCTATGGTTGCAAAAGTTTCCAGCCATCAAATAGGAAGGTGCAACGACTGCTGTGTTGCCAAACTCCTTCCTTCACTATTGTGCATAGCACATAGCACAACAGTTCACATAGCACAATAGTTAACCATAGAGTTTTCCCTTAAACGATAGAGTGTCCACCGCAATGTGGCCTGCGTGATGATGTCACTTCCGGGTGACGTCATCGTGGTGCGCGCGCTTTGCCCACATGCCAAAGACATCCCAGACCGATGGAGAGCTCTCCCCCCCCGCCTGCAGCCAGGTAAGACCTGGCAACCCTAAATGAAATGCTCCAAACTTTTTACTGGGTCTTCCAACCTGATGACCTTATGGTTAAAAAGCAGGATAGCAATCAAACAAATGAGCAAATAAATAAATGTTTACAGTAATCGGTTTGAAAAAAATACTATCAGGGCAGCATAAATGGTTCCCTCCCCCATTATCTGTACAAAAGTCTTATGAAATGAGTTAGGCGGAGATAGAATATATGTTCCAAGGTCACCCAGTGAAGTATATAGTCAAGTAGGAAACTGAACCCATGTCACTAGTCACAATCCAACACTCAGACCAGTATACCACATTGGCTCTCAGAGGCCTTGTGACAAAACTGATTGATACCATCATTGGAACCCATGGTCACAGAGAACAGAGAGTCTTCTAAGTACACCAGGTCCATCTATTCCCTGAGGACAAATTAAGAGTTAATAAGAACAGGATTAGATACATGCTTTATCTTGAAGTATGTTTTATTTGAATTTATATATTTACTTTATATACATACTTTATATTGAAATCAAGAGAACATAAATGTGATTAACATTTCATGGGGAATACCCAAATAACAGGATAATGACTTTGACAAAGCATCATAATTGCCAATTGGCCACTGAAAATCATTTGATCAGGGGTGTCAAGCATAAGGTCCGGGGGGTGGAACCGGCCCCTCCAGGGCTCTTAGGCAGCCTGCCAGCAAGAGCCACTCAGATTGTGATTTCAGCATGGCGGAACAACTTCATCTGCAGCAGTCAAGCAGCATGGGAGCATCTGCCCAGTGCTGCACCGCTGGCTCTCCAGTCCGCCCATATAGTTTTTCCTTTGCATCCCCCTCCCAGCCCATGAGGCCTTGCAGTGAGAACACATTTGTCATGATCTGGGCTGTGCTACCAGAGGCCTACTAGGCCCAGAGAGCCTGGCTAGCAGTAGGTGAGGCTGGGCCTACAACTCCCAGAAGCCCCTGGGAGGTTTTGGAGCAAAAATGGACCAATAGGAAAAGAGGAGGGCTGGGAATAAAAGTTCTGGAGCAGCAGGAAGAGCTGTTCTTTCTTCCAGAGGGCAGAGCTGGAAGGAAGGCTGCTGCAGGGGAGAGACCCTCATCCTGAGGACAGGGTGAGTAGTGTAAGGCCACTTGAGATAGTGAGCTAGGGACAGTGTATATTTAGATGCGTTAGGGCATTTGATTTCTTTTCTTTTCACCCAATTACTGTTATTATTCTGCACCTTGTTGTTTGACCTCCTATAAAATAAACCTTTTTCTTGTTTCACTCTGCCTGGTCCTCACGCCTATTATTCAACCAAAAGGAAGGTCTGAAGGTCTTGGGAGGGTACTCTGGGCCTTCTCAAGGGAACCTAAATCCAGAGTGGTGGCAGCGTCAGGCGACACCACACCTGAGTCGTGACAACATTAATTTGGAGCTTACCAGCTGCTGTCCTTTATACAGTTTATCTCTCCAGTACCTGGCATTACATTTTATGGCACACATGGCCCAGCTTGACAAAGTGACATTTATGTCAGATACAACTCTCGTAACAATTGTGTTTGACACCTCTGCATTACATGGACTGTCCTGAGGCTATTGTTCTATGGCTTAGATCCAATGGAGGATTTAAACAGATGGAAAGGATTTCTGTCTGTAGAGTGTGGCTTCCTTTCCTCCACCTCCTGTTACAGTCCAAAGTACCCTGTGAAATGTTGCTCCTGGGGGAAAGTACAACCCCCAGGAACAGAATGAGAGGAGCCAGTGGTTTGCAGTGGGAGGGCAGAATTGATTAAAACAATCTCTTGACTATCTGTGGAAATCCTCCTAAGAACATAAGAAGAGCCCTGCTAGATCAGACCAATGGTCCATCTAGTCCAGTGTCCTGTCTCACACAGTGGCCAACCAATTCCTCTGGACGGTCCAACAACAGGGCATAGAGGCTGAGGCCTTTTCCTGATGCTGCCTCCTGGCTCTGGGATTCAGAGGATTTGTGCCTCTGAATGTAGAGGTTCCCCTCCGTCACCATGGCTAGGAGCCATTGATAGACTTATCCTCTGTCTAATCACCTGTTTATTCCTGTGGCCATCACAACATTCTCTGGCAGTGAATACCACATTATAATAATTCTCTGTATAAGTAGTGTTTCCTTTTGTCTGTCCTGAACCTACTGCCCATCAGCTTCACTGGATGCTCTTGAGTTCTAGTATTTTGGGAGAGGGAGAAAAGTTCTCTTTGTCAACTCTCACCACTGCATGCATAATTTTATAAACCTCTTATCATGTCCCCCCTTAGTCGTCTCTTTTCTAAACTTAAAAGTCCCAGACTCTTCAGCCCTTCCTTATAGGGAAGGTGCTTCAACCCCCTAATCATCTTGGTTGCCCCCAACCGGTACTTTTTCCAGCTCTGAAATGTCGTTTTGGAGATACAGTGACCAGAACTGTACATAGTATTCCAAATGAGGCTGCACCATAGATCTATACAGGGGCATTACAATATTGGCCATTTTATTCTCAATCCCTTTCCTAATAATCATTTGGCTTATTATCGTCCACTCCCCCAGTTTGTCGATGTCCTTGGAGCTCTTCACAGTCAGCCTTAGTTTTCACCATCCTGAATAATTTTAGTTGGTGAGGCAGGACTTCCCTTTGCAGAAGCCATGCTGATTTTCCCTCAGTAGACTTTGTCACTCTGTGCCTAACAATTCTATCTTTGATTACAGTTTCCACTAATTTGCCTCGGACCCTCCATGGGATCTAAGCAGATGTGGTCTGCAGAGGTGCTAAGATCACAAAACGGAGAAGACAAGCAACCTGGCAAAACACAAAGAGTGGTTTGGGCACAAGTCAAGGAAATTAATGTTGGAAATGGAAGACGATTTTTCTCTGCACTGCACTGAACAATTTTTTTATTGTTAAAACTACTGAACTAAACATTTAAAACTTCAGACTTTGACCATATAATAACTTTTGTCCATTATGAAAATATGGGCTGGCCACTGGTACCTAGAATGTCCTGCTGTTTCTGAAGAGATTTGCTTGGTGACTAAATATTATTTAAGTTCTTGGACAACAGGCTTCTCAAAAAAACCCAGGCTTACAATATATTCCTCCACTGCATCATTTTCTTTTTTGTAGTTACCAGCCCTAGATTTTGTTACTAAGTGCTGAAATTTCTCAGGTTTAGTCCAAATAGGTACAATTGAGCCTTTGGAGTCTAGCCAAAGCATCCATTAACATTTCTTTGGCAAAAAGATTCAAGCACACAGCTCACGAACATTACTTGATCCTTTAGTAGAAGTTAGTTCAAATGTAAGCAAGCAGAGACCTGAATACAAAGAAAACATTTGAGGACATGACATTGCAAAAGATTATTAGCCTAATAATTGAATGCTGCTTCTTATCTACATCAATTAATTAGGTGCTTGTGTGGATGACTAGCAGGATGAATTGGATGGAGGCAAAAGACAGGGCAGATCACAGACTGCAGAATTGACCTGACTATTCTGGAGCATCCTCTACTAGGTAAAAAAAATTACTAATGCAATGCAGTCTATGCCTGTTAACAATTTACAGAATATATCTAGAGTAATTTTAAAAGTCTACTAGCTTGTACACGGATTCCATGCATAAGATTCAGTGGTGAAAACGTATATGTTAAATCAAGGAAAAGAGATCTGAAATGAGAAGAGTTCCAATTAAAACAACAACAACCAACAGACAATCTAGCAAATAGCACATTGGTACTACTCACCACCAGTAGACTACTGACAGTAGTAAGGGCTTTAAATGCCTCTAAGTAACTTGAGCTTGTGATTTCCATGGACTCACTATGCTCACCATCAATCAGTGCTTGAATGTCTTATGAAAACAGAAGCTCACTTCAATTCAATTAAAGAAGAAAGAAGAATTAGATTTTGAATATGATTGGTTAAATTATTGGCAGATTTCTGATTTATTTAAGAGTGATAAGAAAAAATATGGTTTTAAAGAGAAAAGTAATGAATTAGAAAGGGTTTGGGAGGAAAATGGGAGAAAAATGATTTCTAAGATTTATAAGATTTTGTTAACATGGTATACAGAAGATGAAAAGGTAAAAGAGCAAATGATAAAATGGGCGATTAATATGAATAAAGAGATTACAATTGAATCATGGGAATGGTTATGGGGAAATTCTATAAAGATTTCAGCGTGTAATAACCTAAAAGAAAACTGTTTTAAAATGATCTATAGATGGTATATGACTCCGAAAAAAAAATGCAAATATGAATGAACATATGTCTAGTAAATGTTGGAAATGTAAAAAACAGGAGGGTTCGTTCTATCATATGTGGTGGACTTGTGAGAAAGCTAATAATTTTTGGACAGAGGTCCACAATGAAATACAATGTATTTTGAAATGTAATTTCAAAAAAGAACCTGAAATAATGCTGTTGGGCTTGAAAATGGAGGAATTGAATGTTACCAAAAGAACTTTGTTTTGGTATTTGATAACAACGGCAAGAATGACATATGCACAATTTTGGAAACAAGACAAAATACCAGAAAAATGGGACTGGATTAAAAAAGTCATTTTTATGGCTGAGATGGACAAAATCACAAGAAAGCTAAACAATCAAGAAGACGAAAGTTTTTATGAAGACTGGAAAGACTTTAAACAATATTTAGTGAGTAAATGGGATGTAGCCAATAATCTGTTGTGTTTGGAGGACTATTAGAAACGAAAATCTATAGCTATAAGAAAAGTAGTTACCACGTAATACGATATAAGGTATAGAGTAAGTAATAAAAGTTAAAAGACAGCGAGAAAATCAATATGTGAAGAGAGAATAAGTTAAAACAAAACAAATGACTGGATGTAAGCATTGCGGGAAGCCAAGCAAGGGGGGTGGTGGTATGAAGAAATAGGGGTATTTGAACTATATTATAAAGATATTAATGTTTATGATGAATTATATTATCCCGAAAATAAAAAAGTGTTTTTAAAAAAAGAAAAGAAAACAGAAGCTCACTGTCCCCGCAGCACACAATATAGTGCCTGCTGCCACCACTTTGGATGTGCTTCTCATGCAGCAAGGCCCAAGAGTTGCATGTCACATACTTCTCAGTTGGTTTCTCTATCCTGCTGACAGGCCATGCACAGGTACGGTACTTGGAGGACTCTGCAATAGCACAAGGTGTTTTGTGTAATTTCAATTAAAGTCAGCATAACATCCATTTGTAATTTAAAACCCTTTCAAGAGAAAAGGGGAAGATGCAGGCAGAAGTAACTTGTTTTTAGTGGCTCCTTTGAAAGTTCAGAGAGAAAACAGAAGGGCCATACCAGTCACAGAGAATTTAAAAGTCAGCAAAAAGCTGATGGGGCAAATGAGGAAGAATATTTTATTATTCAGGTTAAAAAATTCCCTACATATTTCACAATAAAGTTTCTTTAGGGGAGTCTGTAATATAATTCAGAATTATAATCCTTGTTAGCTGTACACTTCATTTTAAAAATACATTTTGCATACTGGTAATTAAATCACTCTTATAATTTCTAATTACAGAAAGTCAACTCTTATAAGCGTGTATTATATTAAGGATTCCTTTGAAGAACCTTTATTGAGAATAATTTAGGGATTTTTGAAAATCTGAATCATGAAATACTCTTCCTCATTTGCACCGTTGGCTTTTTACCTGTTCTTAAAAATCTCCTTTGAACATGTACCATCTCTGTAGACCAAGGAAATATATATCAAGGATTTCGTTTTGTTCCATTGCTTACTTGCACACTCCAGTGGTTTGACTTTAAGGTATTAGCACAAACTGCAGAATCTGGCCATCTGCTTTCCCCATCAGAGCAAATCCCCCACTTCCTTTGACCAAAGTAATAAAAAAACCAGACGAGGAAACGTCTTATGCTGTGCAGTTCTGTCCAACTTTCAGTATGTCCTCCCTGGTGTACACACTTACTGCTTTGTCCAGACCTGTGTTAAATTATCGAAGCAATGGATTTTCCATCTACTTTTCAGGAAAGCAATCTTGTGAGCAAAACAAGTGTGCCTCTTTGTCCTGAGTATCAGCCTACATTTTGCTTGCCATATCATTGTGTGTGCTTCAAGCTGGTGCCACACTGGGACTGTTCTCCAGAAATCAGTCAATGTTTTTCCTGCATTAGCTGCAGGTAGAATTGCAACAGACGAACCACACATCAGTGGAGATTGTACTGGTGAAATCATTTGCCTCCTGAATTTTCCCACCTACACAGAGGCTGATTCTGTTACAGTCATGATTCTGCCCCTTCCCACTTCCCACTGATGTCAGAGGAGGTATGCCTCCGCAACGTATTTTATTTTAAAAGACACCCAGCTAGAGCTATTATTTCATGGCATCATCTCATTTCTCCACCATCCCCACATTGCTTTTGAAAGGCAATCTGTTTACCCTGCATCTCTTCTCCGGAAGCAACTGCTGCATCCCTGCCTCAGGCACACCTCAGAGTCAAAATACACAATACATGTGGCACAACTCAGACCATAGGTGCCTGATCTGACTTGTAGTCACACCTGTGGTTGGGGGAACTCACTTTCAAAGTGTTCCATTGCTCTGTTCAGCTTGGGAGTGCTGGTGGGGGCTCTCTCTCAGAGTCATCCAGCCATATTGCAGTCAAACAAGCCAGGTCAACATGTTCATTATGCAACAGTTCAGATAATGTTGAGATCTCCCCCCACCCCCAGATCTGGCATTTGCAAAGTTGAATTGAAGTCTCCCTACCCACATTTTGAGGGATGAGATGGAGATTAGACATGCAGTGAGCACCATTATCCTTTCTTCTGGCTTCCCCACCCAACCAATTAGGTCTCCCAGTATGTCTTCTGGCACCAGCACTCTTCTCACCTCCATATCTTCCCACCCCTTGCACCACCTGAAACTGAGATGGATCAAACTATCTTAACTAATACTTTATTCTACCTTCTCTCTAACTTCTCCACCTATTTCTGATCTGTGCAACACCTTGCACAATGCAACTGTGCTGGTGCAGTTAGTTACAGCTCCACCTCCTAGTATGATCAGGAGGTCTCTGGCTGCCGTGAGGACAAATGCTCCAGTGAACTGGAATAAGGACTCTTAGATGTGGTACTATCAATTTCTTTACTGTCTTGGGGGACTATAGGATTGCACCTGGTTTGCTAATATGTACAAGTATTATGAATCCATGCATGTACATTCTTGATACACTTTTATAATGGCCCAAACAAACTGTAGAAAGGAGAAATGAAACATGAAAAGGATGTCTCTGAAAGACAGAAAGAGAATTCTGCAATTGTTTCTTCCAGTTTGGTCTAGTTTTGATGTATTATTTTTTCCCCCTGAACCAAAGTCAACCGATGGAGATCGTACATCAAGGAAGAGAGGCTGAAGTGTATTCATCTACAGAAATCTGACAACAGAAGTATCTGTTCAAGCCAGGACAAGCAAAATACTTCACATACATGCTCCATGCTAGGTCTGGAGAGCCTACTTCAGTTTTCACAAAAGCTGCTGAAACCCTGGCTTCTCTGCTAAAACCATTATCGTAGTAGCCAATTACTAGCTAATGCATATTCTTGTCCACTGGAAATGATAATGAATTATACTTAGTATTACAGTGAATTCAAGAAACTCAAAAAGGGCCTGCTATGCTAGCCATTGACTATAAAAGTTGTAGCAAGAGCTCAGACTTGACAAGTTTGTGGTAGCATGATGACACACCACCAGTCGATGAGTAAACAGTCTGAAAAGAATGGTCATGCACCATAGCAGCGCAGTGATACTTCCCAGATATTTAGTAGAAGGACCCACAATGCTCTCACATTTTGATACTGCTGAAATCACAACACTGGAACACCCTCCTCCCAGCCCCTCTTAAAGGCAGCCTGACAGCCTCCATATGCCCTCTGGTGATCCCTGTTTTCACATGGGGAGAGTCAGGGAACTGTTGAGTGACCAAGGAGGAAGAAATAAAATATGAGTTATTCCACAATCACTTCCATGACTGTAATCCTAAGAACACTTTTCTAAGAGTAAGCCTCATTGGATAAAGTGGGACTTACTTCTCAGTAGACCTGCTTGGAATTGGTCCGTATGCCATTTAAATGGTCCAACCATGACAGCAGGGGACATGTACCTCTTCTCTGATACGATTTAGTCCTTGGACTATGAATGAGCAAAAAGGGGCAGCAAGCTGCAACTTATTTGTCTCGTATTGCCAGGGCATGACCTGGCCATCAACCTTTAGCCCAAATGGCTACAACACAAGAACAAAAGCTCCTTGGCATGGAGGGCAAGTCACATTTTGACAGAAAACATTGAGGCAGTTCAATCATATAAGCAAAGTAGTTAGAGCAAGGTAAAGTTGTCTGGCCATCATGTTTATATCAGTATTCTCAGCATCTCTGGTCACTACTGGTTCTCTAATCTGTAAAACGTTTCAACCACTGGTTGTTTGGAATGTTTCAAAATCTAGGGTATATTATTATTAACAATGCTCGTAAGCTGTCATGGAAACTTTTGAGTTGTGAGTATATGGAATATATATTTTAAAATGAAATAAATAACTAATATATGGGAACACTGATGTTCTCTGTTAGCCTGTTGACTCAGTGACATCACATTTTTTTCATTGGTAAAATGTACAGCAAGTTGTACAAGCTCCCATAATTTCCATAAGTATTGAAAGGTACTAAGATTCAGGTGGGTAATTATGCTGGTCTGAAGCAGCAGAACAAAGTTTAAGCCCAGTGGCACCTTTAAGACCAACAGAGTTTTATTCAAGGTATAAGCTTTCTTGTGTACACACACTTCTTCAGATACATTGAAATGGAAGTTACCAGTCCATACATATAGGTAGAGGGTGAGCAGTAAATTAGCATACCATATAATGAAGATGCTTAACTGATTCAAGGACCAGACAGGAGTGTTGGGTGGCCAGTCTAACCTGGAAGATCTGGACCGGGCGTTGCGGGACGTAGCGGACTGGCTTAGGCGGAGTCGACTGAAACTAAATCCAACGAAGACGGAGGTTCTATGCCTGAAGCATAGGTAGGGGTCCCATTTCCGGGGGTAGGGGTCCCATTTCCGGCCTTCGGTGGGGCACCATTGGTGCCAGCTCCGAGGGTCAGGAGTTTGGGAGTGCTCCTGGATGCTTCCCTGACAATGAAGGCCCAGGTAGCAGCCACTGCCAAGGCAGCCTTTTACCATCTACGGCTGATTAGGCAGTTGGTCCCCTTCCTTGAACGCAATGATCTGGCGTCAGTGATCCATGCGATGGTCACCTCGAGGTTGGATTACTGCAATGCTCCCTACATGGGGCTGCCCTTGGGGCAACTTCGGAAGCTGCAGCTGGTGCAGAATGCTGCAGCTAGGTTGTTGATGGGTGTCCCTATGAGGGAACACATCCAACCGGTGCTGAGAGCGCTGCACTGGCTGCCAATAGCGTTCCGGATACGCTTCAAGGTGCTGGTTATGACCTTTAAAGTCCTTTATGGTCTGGGACCTGTCTACCTGCGGAACCGCTTTTCCCCGTACATTCCCCCGAGAGCACTGAGATCTACGTCGCAGGACCGGTTAGTCCCCCCTGGCCCTAGGGACGGCAAACTAACAACTACTAGAACTAGGGCATTCTCTTTGGCCGCACCAATATTATGGAATCAGCTCCCTCATGAGATCCGCGCTCTCCGGGATCTTTGCCAGTTCCGGAGAGCGGTGAAGACGGAGCTATTCCGCCAAGCATTTAACCACCCAGACCAAGCATGATAGCACTTTATGCCGCCATGGGTATGTTGTACTGTGTGTAAACTGTGATTTTATTGTACTGTTATGGACTGTTTTAGAGGCATTGTTTTATTGGTTTTAATCTTGTAAGCCGCCCTGAGCCGCTTCGGCGGGAGGGCGGGATAAAAATCAAATAAATAAATAAATAAATAAATTATATAGTCACCATTTGTTTGGGTTTAATTCCGGGAGTTGGGGGGAACATAGTGAAGGAAATAGGGCCTTGCAGCAGGAGACCCCTGCCCCCACCGTGGGGGTCTGGCATCCCTACATGGAACCTCTCAGGAGTCCTGTGTGTTTATCATGCTAATTTTTATTTTCATGGGGATAGGAGCAAAAAGTGAAGGAAGAGAAGGCAGCTGCTGCAGCATGATCTCTTCCTGCATCACAAATATGATGTCAGGATCCTTGGGACATGTAGGAGGAGTCTGTGATGCAACCTCTTCTCACACCAGCATTGGCCTTACATTGAATGGTCAGTACTCAAAAGTATGGGTGATAGTAGTAAGATTCTTCTTTACCAGGGGAGGATATAGCCAAGCATGTTAGATCCCATGTAACTGATAAAGTTACTTCTGCTTCATTGACTATGCTAAAGCCTTTGACTGTGTGGATCACAACAAACTATGGCAGGTCCTTAGAGAGATGGGAGTACCAGACCACCTCACATGTCTCTAGAGAAACCTGTATAAGGGCCAAGAAGCGACAGTTAGAACCGGATATGGAACAACTGATTGGTTTCGCATAGGAAAAGGAGTACGACAAGGATGTATATTGTCACCTTGCTTATTTAATATATATGCAGAGTACATCATGCGAAATGCTGGCCTGGATGAATCACAAGCGGGGATTAAGATTGCTGGGAAAAAGATCAACAACCGCAGATATGCAGATGATACCACTCTAATGGCAGAAAGTGAAGAGGACCTCAAGAGCCTCTTGCTCAGGGTAAAAGAGGAGAGCGCAAAAGTGGGCTTGAAGCTCAACATCAAAAAAACTAAGATCATGGCATCCGGCCCCATCACTCCTTGGCAAATAGAAGGGGAAGTCGTGGAAGTAGTGACAGACTTCACGTTCCTGGGATCCCATATCACCACAGACTGTGACAGCAGCCATGAAATTAAAAGACGCCTGCTCCTTGGGAGGAAAGCGATGGCGAACCTAAACAGCATGATAAAAAGTAGAGACATCACCCTGCCAACAAAAGTCCACATGGTCAAAGCAATGGTATTCCCAGTAGTTATGTATGGCTGCGAGAGTTGGACTATAAGGAAGGCCGAGCGCCGAAGAACAGATTCTTTTGAACTATGGTGCTGGAGAAGACTCTTGAGTCCCTTGGACTGCAAGAAGATCAAATCAGTCAATCCTAAAAGAAATCAACCCTGACTGTTCCATGGAAGGCCAGATAACTTTGGCCACCAAATGAGAAGGGAGCCCTCACTGGAGAAGCCCCTGATGCTGGGAAAGATTGAAGGTCAAAGAAGACGGGGACAGCAAAGGATGAGATGGCTAGACAGTGTCATAGATGCCGGCGGAAGACAGGAAGGCCTGGCGTGGTCTGGTCCATGGGGTCGCAAAGAGTCGGACTCGACTGTGCGACTGAACAACAACAAAAAAACTGATAAAGCATATTGCTAGCCATGGACACAACGTGCTGCTGTATACATTGCAGACAGATGGAGCAGTACAGTGAATGCAGTGTGTTATTTGCTGGGTCTGTCAAATAGCCCTTTTCAAGCAGCAAATCTTATTTTCATTTAAGCTAAGTTAACTTCTTTTGAAAGACAATAGTGTCTTTAACATGATTGCCAGTGAACTGTTTGGGAGACTTATCTCTCCACAGAGTCAAAGCTAATGGATGGCTTGGATGAAATCCAGTAGTTAAGGGGAAACCAAGTATAGCCTTTGGAAACAATAGCCTTTGGTATGTAAGAAAGCACTTGCATCCAAAGGTAGTGGTGGGGAACAATAATTATCACTGCATGAGTAATAAAATACATGAGCCACTCTTAACCAATGAATGGCTAAATGATTTCAGACAATTTGTTTCCAATGCAGATGTATCTTTAACTGCGGAATGCTGAAAGTAATTAACTGAGACCCTGACGTTATGCTCCATCCATCTCTTCTCAAGCATGGAGGCGATCTTACAACTAGAAAGGGAAATTGCTGAGTTGCAAGTTGTTACAACACTCAGAACAATGGAATCCCCAGGACTTACCAGGGATATTGGTTTCTTATCTCACTACATATGCTAACCTCATTTAGTCTTTACATCTGTATTCTCATCAATCCCCCAGAAGGGCTATACATCCTCTTTATTTTATTTTATTTTATTTCTTATTTGGACACCTGCAATATAAGTGTGTGGCAAAACTCAAGGACACTTAAATTAATATATCTGCCATCTTAGACTATTTATAGGTCTTTAAAGCTCATTTCTGAACAAAATATTATCAAACTTCTCACCTCCAGACGTACCAGTGCTTGTGGAATACTGAATAGGTACAAAAATATTTGTTGTTCTATTTATTTATTTATTATATTTATACCCCACCCATCCCGCAAGCAGGCTCAGGGCGGCTAACAAAACGGTATAATGTACCTAATTAGCATACATAAAACTTAAAACTCTATAAAATCACATAAACAAATCCTTTAAGGCATAAATTAACAATTAACAATAGAGTGCATACAGTACTAAAAATTAGATGGCGTGCTTCCAGATCTCATTCTACGTTATTCCTCTGGTCATCGTCCTTCGTGCCGGAAGGCCTAGCGGTATATCTGGGCCAGACCTAGGATCCAAGCATTCACTAGGATCATTGGTGGTAACAGTAGTGGCGGCTCCTATTGAAAGGCCTGGTGGAAGAGCTCCGTCTTGCAGGCCCTGCGGGACTGTAAAAGGTCCCGCAGGGCCCTGATCTCCTCTGGGAGCTTGTTCCACCAGTGAGGAGCCGCCTGGTGAGCCTTGCATCCTTGGGGCCCGGAATAGTCAACCGGTGTTGGGCCCCAGACCGTAGTGCTCTCTGGGGTATATATGAGGAAAGGCGGTCCCTCAGGTAGGTCGGTCCCTGGCCATGTAGGGCTTTAAAGGTAAGCACCAGCAGCTTGAAGCGGATCTGGTATGCTATAGGCAGCCAGTGCAGTGACCTAAGCACTGGCTGGATGTGCTCCCACCGTGGGGAGCCCATCAACAGCCTCGCTGCGGCGTTCTGCACTAGCTGCAGCTTCCGGATTTGAGACAAGGGCAGCCCCATGTAGAGAGCATTGCAGTAGCCAAGTTTGTGCCATTTATAACTTCAGTTCTAAGTATTCTACTGCCACTTCAAAAGAAATATAAAGATGGAGTAATGTGGAGAGCCTACACTGTTTTGCTTGATCTTTAAAGCAGGAGATGTGACCCCCCCCCTAAAATGGACATGTCATCAATGACTGATAAATCTTTTGGTGTTCCCATGTCCCTTCTTGCTACTTTTTCTCTGTTCTGGGAAAAGAAAAGTTATTCAAAAACTTAGAGAAAAACAATAGATCAAACATTTTAAGAGTTTGTCTGAAAGAATGAGAAATCTAAAAATGTTCTCCTGTGCTTTATCAAGGAGCAGGTACATCTAGCAAGTTCACATGGAGACAATTAGTCCGTGTCCTTTGTGATCCCCCCTAGAAATGAAAAACAAACTTCTACTTATAAATTATTAAAGAGTAAGTCTTTGTGTTCAAATGTATTTTATTCATATAGATATAAAATAGACATTATTAGGACACAAGGAAAGCCTTCCAGAAAAGGGTATTTACCTGTAGGAGTATACGGAGCTGGGTGTCATTTCAAATTCAGTAGGTAAATATAAATATGAGAAATAATCCTGCATTTGCTGGACTAGTAAGGGGGGGGGAGAAAACAAGGGGTACAAAATTCCAGGGGCTCTGGTCATCCTGGGGACCCATGGAGCTGGGCAAGTCAAGTGACTTGCTTTCATATGATGTTTCAGTTGGGTGTTGT
>NW_015166483.1:119860-137633 GCF_001447785.1 Gekko japonicus | reverse complement strand
CTCCAAGCAGCCAGTGGGGGTTGGGGGTGCACACACCAGAAGCAGGGAGGAACGCCTGGCATTTAAGCAACATGCCTACATGACCCAGAAGTGATGTAGCTACATCGGAGACATTGGGGGGGAGGTGCTCTGGGTCTTGGACAAAACTCTATGGTAGAATTAGCTTTTACCATATAATTTTTGCCCTGAACCCAGAGCATTCCCTGACATCCCTGCCATGCCTATGTCACTTCGAGGTCACGTAGGCACATCGCTTTAATTTCCAGGATTCTAGTCTAAGATGGCAGCTATATTAATTTAAGTGTCCTTGTGTTTTGCCACACACTTATATTGCCGGTTTCCCCCCCAACAGCAACTTTACGAAAGTCTGAGAATGGGAGTTCACTTATTTCACTGTTAATGAGCAACTGAATCGGCATCAGTCTTGTTCTGCTTGCTTGGAATTCTGAAGGCTCACTCACATTGGCCCATTCTGAATCTAGTATTCGCTCCGTTGTTTTACCAAACCCACACTGGAACAGAAAAAAATGCAGCTCAAAACCACATTCAAATACCCTGGACCAACACCGTACTGACTGCAGAGTCACCCCTGAGCGGCCATAAAATGGCCATCAATCAATGCAGATGGTACAATGCGGATGGTACCTTTGAGATCACCTCTCCCCATATGAGCCCCATAGAGCACTAAGGTCCACCAACCAACATCTTTTGGTGGTCCCCGACCCCAGGGACATCTGACTTGCCTTAACCAGGGCCAGGGCTTTTTTTGGTCCTGGCCCCTGCCTGGTGGAATGAGCTCACGTGTGAGATCAGGGCCCTGTGGGATTTATTGCAGTTCCACAGAACCTGCAAGATGCAGCACTTCCACTGGGCTTTCGGTTGAGGCAGTGGGCGTCCCCCTCCTTGGGTTGGCCCTCATCTATAGCCTGGGTACAAGATCCTAAATTTTATAGATCTCCAATAAATTTAAATTCTAGTACCATCAACCACTGAGGTATCTGTTTTTTACTAGAGTTGTACGGCACATATGAGTTATGTTATTTTACTTTGTGTTTTAATGTGGTTTTAATTGTATTGTATTTTATACTGTTGGAACCCGCCCTGAGTCGGATAAGGGGAGGGCGGGATATAAATCCAAATAACAGAGATCAAAGGAAGTGAAGACGGCATGCAGTGTGGAAGTTTCAATAAAATCGGACAAACAAAGAACGTGAAAGTGGCATGCAATGTAGAGGGGAATTTCTGTTCCAGCGTGGGTTTGGTAGAACAGCGGAGCAAGTGCTAGATGCAGAATGGGCCTGAGTCTGCCCTTTTGGGCCGGGAAAACTGGAAGATAAACTGTTCCTGAAAGAATGAAGACACCCAGACAGCAGGGCCCTCTGAGGGGGGCAAAGCAGCCGCCGCCAGTCGAGCACCAGCCACAGAGGCGTCAGCCCGCATGGCTATTGTGTGCGTGTGGCAAGCAGGGCGCAAAGAAGAAAAGCTTTTTTTGCACACACAATCACAGGCAACATCACACACCTGGAATACAGGAGGGAAAGTATCGCGAGAGCGCCCTGGGTAACAACCTGCTTCACAACACACACGGCTGTGGTCCCCAACTCTTCTCAGCCCAGGGGGGGGCTGAGCCGCTGTCCTCTCCGCCCAGGGGGTCCTGCCACCGCCCCAGGGAGGAGGAGGGGGGAGGACTGCCCCAGCTGCGCGCAACGCCTCTTTGGGAAGCTTCCCCCCTCCCTGGTGTGTTTCTGGGAGGTCTCCAGGCCACACCAGGAGGTTGAAGCAACCCGAGCTGCAGTGTTAGGAGAGTCTAGTAACAAATAAATATACACCGCAAAAACCTTTTAGCAAACTAATGTGTTCTATTTATGGTCATCATTTAGTAAAGTGCATAGTGTATCATTATTTCATCCTAGTCAGGTATAAATATTCACTACATTCAATAAGCAATAACATTCAACACATATAGATTCCTAACTACCAAACAATTTTGCATCAGTGTTTTAAAAGTCAAGCCCCAACGGGAATTTCTAGGATTATAAACCCGCTTCTCCTTGCATGAAGTCTTCCAAAGAGGGGGATAGCCTTCTTGTATGGATGCTTTTTGCCGGTCCTACAAAAGTCACATTATGCAGCTAACATCCATGGACGGAGTACTCCTGTCACTCTCAAAACTGTTACTAGACCCAACGGGAGGGTTGGCATCTGCGCTGGCCTCACCTAGGGCACAGAAACACCCCGGGCCGGCCCTGTCTGTAGTATGAGAAGATACTAATTTTCTTCCCCAAAGCATTTCCTCTCTGCTCAGGGATCTCCACTCCTACCTGTATCTGACAAAGTTTGATTCTTCAGAGTTCATACCCTGAAAATCTTGTTGGTCACTAAGGTGTTCCTGGACTCAAAGCAGAGCATAATATAGTTAATTAATGACATTTTCAAAGCTTCTTGGTGACCTCAGAGTAACTTCCTGGGGACAGGAACCAAAGCCTACCAATCAGCAGATGATAAGTAGAGAATGTTGACTGACCAATCACAGCTGTCATTTGTCCTCCCTTGTTCCCCGGGCAGAGACAATGGCGACATTCATGTGACTAGAAACAGGAACAAACCCATGGGAGGCTGCCTTTTGATTGAATATTATGGCATTTGTTCTGGACTGCTTTAAGCTAATCAGTAGCCTTTAAGAACTGCAATGTCTCTGCCAAGCCAAGGCTTGTACTTTAGCTCTTTGGGCAACTGCAGCATCTGGAAGTGACACAATGTTCCTTGATTGGAGTAGTGAATGTTGAGTGTGTGCATGTTGCCCTCCTGTCAAAATGGGTCATTGTTCTTCTGATCACTTTCTGTTAGAAGCAGTAGGTGGAACACAATAATGAAACTCCCTCTGCTGAATGGCTCTTCTGTGTGTGTGCTCTCGGCAGTGGGCTGCCATTAATCATGTAGTGCTCTGGACTGCTATTGTGTCTGTAACGTGCTATTATCCACACTGGGGGGGGGGAAGTATGGTGGGGGGAGCAATTGCAGTGTTCTGAATTATATAGTCTCTTCTGATCCCAGCATTATGGAGATGAATTATCTCATGCTGGCATCTACAAGTGGCTTAGAAGGACCAGCTAAAAGGAGCTCCATTTCCCATTGCTATTGTCCGAAACACTGATTCACTTTTAAAAGCAGGCAGGCAAATCTGGTATCAGGAGGACAAAGTGATGGGTTTGGAGAAGCAAAGTAGAACATGGCTGAGGGACAGAGTGCATGGGAAGGGCCCCAAACTCAACCCCATGTCAACTTCTGGTGCAGATACCAGGGCTGGAAAGACCCTGGACTGTGCCCTTGGAGAACCGCTGCCAGTCAGAACTGAGTATGCTGGGCTACACAGACCAAGAGTCTGACCTAGAGTAAGGAAGTTCTTTATGAGAAAAAATACCTTAATCTTATTCTTAGATATCTTCTCTTCACTCACTCACCTGCAGCTCCAGATCTTCTAGAGCACTAACAACACTGCTATTAATATGTTAGCTAAAGGTTCGTAAAATTTCACAACTGGGGGTGGGGTGGGGGTGGAGCCTAGAGTGGAGGGAGGGAGGATTGCCAGCTCCAAACTGGAAATTTAAGCTCACTTTCTCCCGCCCCATCCCATTTTAACGACGGTTTCAGAACGTCAGACCGCATTCAAGGAGACCTGTGTTTTTCAGTGCTGTAGATTCCATTCACATTGGCAATACCTATAAAAAGGCATATATCTTCAAGAGCTGGTTTAATAACTTGCATTAAAAGCACCTGGGAGCAAAATATCATATACAATCCTTCTATCAAATGGCAGGGAATATTCAGTGGGCAAAATACGATGTGCCTACTCACACTCATTGTGTCAGTCTTGCTTTTCCTTGAGTTCATGTGAACTATTTCATTCTATTCAGTTTCCACCTGTACATATTTGCAGTTGCATTTAGTAATATACATTTTAACTGAACAGTGCCCTTATCTTCTTTTAGTTCCATCAGTGAAGACTTAATGCAGCACTACTAAACAGTTACAATTTGTTGAGTCCTGACCTAGCCATGTGCTCAATCCAGTTTCGGCCGGTTCCACATGCGGTCAGGTGAAGTACCTGAGTTTCGCTCCCAAACACAATAGACATTCAGATCCTAGTTCCCAGCCAATAGTGAACCTAGGCTCCCCAGGAATAATCTAATCAGTGTAAATAGACCATTCACGGGTGCGGGGTGTGTGTGGGTATGTTTTCCTTGGGGCATATAAGCCGGCCTGTGAGCCGGCTACTTTGTCTTATTCTTCTCCAAATAAAGTATGAGAGCTGAATTCACTAAGTAAGTCTCAGTACTTTTCAGTGGCGACGAAGGTGGGATTCTACCTCCCATTAACAATGACTAGCAAGAAGATCCGAGCCTCGCATCGAGCCCAGCACCGAGACCATGGCACGCTGCTCCGTTTCGTGCCCCACTTCTCCGGTTTCTGTCACCGCACTGTTTCAGGCTCCGCACCTTGCACCGCTGACCCCGAGCACAGCATTGCATCGATGCCAGCTGCCGCCGCCACTCCCAAGCTCCGCACATCTCCTCCACAAATCCGTAAGATGGCAGCCAGCCAGGGCACCATTCCAGAGTTCAACGCAGCCTATCCCGAGCAATGGGAAACCTGGCTAGAACGTCTGGAGAACCATCTCGAGTGCCATGATGTCACCGATGCCGGTAAGAAAAGAGCCTGGCTTCTCAGCACGTGTGGCATCGAGACACTCCGGTTGCTGAAGGACATGATCAGCCCACGGACCATGAAAGAGGAGACTTACGAGGTCTTGGTAAAAGCCCTGATGGACCACTTCGCTCCCAAGCCTACTAAGATTGCTGAGTGTATCACTTTCTTTGCAGGCATCCAGAATCCGGACGAGACCGTGATGGATTTCTTAGCCGGGCTCCATCGGGCCACCACCTGCTGCGCCTTCCCAAGCCTGGCTGACACGCTGATGAACCTTTTTGTAGTGGGCCTCTGGGAACCGAAGCTCCGCAGAAAATTGGCCAGCCATGATGACCTGACGCTCGACATGGCCTTAAAGGAGGCAGTGGCCTACAAAAAGACACACCAAGACAGTCACGGCAAGACGGTCCACTGCACAGAAGCTTCAGCCGCTTCTGCTGAGTCTGAAGAGGAGGAGGTTCTGCAGGGTTCATCGTCCTTCACAGCATCCAGCGCGTCCAGGGGATCATCAGGCAACAAGGGGTTCCTGTCTTCAAACCCCTGCGCCAGCTGCGGAGCGGCGAACGAGCACAGGTCGTGCCGTTTCCAGAACACAATCTGCAGGACCTGCAACAAGGCTGGACACCTGGCGAGAGTTTGCCGCGCCAAGGGACAACGGCAGAAGACAACGGCACAGCTCAATGCATCAGAGCTCCACACCATTTCGGACCACCACCAATGGCACCAACTAACGGTATGTAAGTTACCCACCAAGGCCCGGACAAAGTGCATGTGACTGTCCATATTGAGGGGTCCCCCTTTAAGATGGAAGTCGACTTGGGCTCGACCTATTTTTATAATCTCGGCCCTCCATTTTCTATGCCCATGTGGGGGGGCCCGGTTGCACAAGCCACAGGGTCTCATGTTGCGGGACCTTAATAAGAACCCTTGTGGTGGTCCGTGGCTGGGGTAAGTTCTGGGTCCAGTTCCAGGACTTTTCGGGACTACTGGACCTGTTGGTGGTGGAGGGGCGCTTGTCCAGTTTATTGGGACTGTCATGGTTCACGCCCCTGGGACTGAAATAGATGGGGACTCACCAGATCCGGACGAGGAATTTTGGCATGGTTTAAGGTGTTTGATGGGTCCCTAGGACAGTACACTGGGCCCCCGATTTCTCTGGACCTTGATTCAAACATACGCCCCATCCGCATTAAGGCATGGCTCCCTCCCATAGCAATGAGGGCCAAAATAGAGGCTGAGCTCGACCACCTCGTCGAGCAAGGGGTGTTGGAACCGGTTGCGTCTGTGTGCTGGGAGACCCCCATCATCACGCTGGTCAAACCGAATGGTGACTTTCGTATATGTGCTGATTATAAGTGCACTATCAACAAAGCCTTGCAAGACCACGCTTATCAGGTCCCATTGGTAAGCCACGTCTTAGCTTCCCTTGCGGGGGCCAAGGTCTTTGGTAAGCTAGATTTGGCGCAAGCTTACCAGCAATTGCCGGTAGATGCGGCCGCCGCCGAGGCACAAACCATCGCTATGCACAAGGGGGCGTTTCAGGTGACTAGGCTGCAGTTCGGTGTATGTGTAGCCCCTGGGATTTTCCAGTCATTCATGGATTCCCTCCTCAAAGGCATCCCAGGAGTACAATCTTTTCAAGATGATGTCATCATCGCGGCACCGGACTCTGCCACCTTCGCTGACTGGCTCTGGGCAGTGCTCCAGAGGTTCGACTCCGGCCTCAAGGTGAAGAAAGAAAAGTGTCTCCTTGGGGTGCCACGCATCAAGTTCCTGGGGTTTGCAGTGGACGCCCAGGGTATCCACCCCATAGATGATAAAGTTTGGGCAATTACGGGGGTCTCGGCTCCCACGTCCAAATCTGAACTGCAGGCTTTCTTGGGCCTGCTCAATTTTTATCACGCTTTTCTCCCCTTGAAAGCTGCCGTGGTGGAGCCCCTGCACCGTCTCCTGGACAAAGACGCGCCCTGGGTCTGGATGCCCGCTCACACAACGGCGTTCCAGGGGGTCAAGGACTTGCTCATTTCTAACCCCGTCCGGCTCCCCAGGAATAATCGAATCAGTGTAAATAGACCATTCACGGGTGTGGGGTGTGTGTGTGGGTGTTTTCCTTGGGCATATAAGCCGGCCTGCGAGCCGGCTACCTTGTCTTGTTCTTCTCCAAATAAAGTATGAGAGCTGAATTCACTAAGTAAGTCTCAGTACTTTTCACAATTACAATGTCCGACTTCAAAGGTTCTAATTTGGTCTGCAAAAGCTTAAACACAGGAACACATAGAAACAGAAGGGATACTACTTATAAGATGTATCAGTCCCCTGGTATCATTAGTAATCACATTCCTTAGTAGTAAGCAGTATAAAAAAATTTAGCTGAAACTCGTCAGAAAGGTAACGAATTCTGTCAATTCTTCCCCCAGCACATGCTCCCTCTCTCTTTCTCATCCTCTCCAAATTCCCCAAACCTCTCTCGGAAGCTAAGCAGGGCCGACCCTGGCAAGTATTTGGATGGGAGACCTCTGGGAGGCAGAGGCAGACTGTCCTCTGTGCCGCAGTAGGAGTCACCAGAGGTTGCCATAACTTCCAGGCATGGGCATACGCACACAAATGCAAAAATACAAAAAGAAAAAAGAGAAAAAAAGAACGAATTCTCCAAACCTCTCTCTGCACTTTTTGTTAATCTCCTATATTCAGTGCCGTGCTTCATTTTTCTTCATTAGAATGAATGGCAACCATTCACTTATGTGTGAGACAAAGATCTACTCAAGAATTCTATCAGGATAGGGGCTAAAGTTGTTTCCTGCTCAGGATGATCTTATCAATTAAAAATCAAGCCTGTTCCCATGGGCATTGCCCCATCCTGGGTTCTGTTTCTTGGTCACAAGCAATGCTCCCTCTAAGCTGTGGAGTCTTGTGAGCAAAAATTCTGCTTTGTGAGTTACTGGCATTAAAGATGGGAGTGAGTGATTTGGCTACTGCATAAATTAGTTTGCTCTGGAGCCATCCTTCCTATGCTAAGACAAAAATGTGTGAGTCGGAGGCTAAAAAACTGTGAGCTAGATCACAGTAACTCAGCTTAGAGGGAACACTGGTCACAAGTAGTTCCTATAAATAAAAACCATGTTCAAAGTGGGGTTGGATGCTGTTCCATTTAAGACCCAAACCATCCCATTTCTTGTCAAAGGTTGAAAACCATCCCAGCAATGAGTAGAATCATACCAGAAAAATCCCTAAGAAAACAGTTCATGTTCACACATGTGTAGGCAATGGTAGCTAAAAACACTCTACTGAACTTGAAGCTTCATCTGTTGGTGGAGATAAGCTGCCTCTCGGCAAATTTAAGATCGAAATAGCTTGTTTTCCATTCCATCTAGACTTGCTTAGGTGAGAGCTGTTTATGGACCTAGGCTAGGGAGAGACAGGCACTATAGAAGAATAAGAATAAGAATAAGAATAAGAAGAAGAAGAAGAAGAAGAAGAAGAAGAAGAAGAAGAAGAAGAAGAAGAAGAAGAAGAAGAAGAGATTGGATTTATACCCCGCCCTTCACTTGGAGTCTCAGAGCGGCTTACAAACTCCTTTCCCTTCCCGTCCCCACAACAGACACCCTGTGAGGTGGGTGGGGCTGAGAGAACTCTGACACAAACTGCTCTTTCAGGAACAGCTGTGCCAGAGCTTGTGACTGACCCAAGGTCACATCAGCAGGTGCAAGTGGAGGAGTGGGGAATCAAACCCGGTTCTCCCAGATTAGTGTCTGCACACTTAACCACTACACCAAACTGGCTCTATATAGAAGCAAGCATTTGAAGAGATCAGTTCCTCTTCCTCCAGCATCTAAGGTAGGGTTGCCAATTTCCCGCTGCTGGTGGGGGAGACCTCCTGCCTCCTGCTACCTCCTCCCACCATTGCTCAGCTGGGTGGTGGAAGGAACATGGTGGGCAAAGGGGGGGGACGGGCACTCAGTCCCCTACATGATCGCACCACTTCTGGTGTGATCCAGAAGAGATTTCATCATGTTGTGTGACACTGAAGCATTTGCCAAAATTCTACAGTTTAAACCATAGAGTTTTGGATGAAGGCTAGAGCATCAGCCCCAGTGGGACATAAGAACATAAGAGAAGGCAGTGATGGATCAGGCCAATGGCCCATCCAATGGAGTGCCCACGGGTTCTTGTATTGTGAGAAAGGGAGAAAAGTACCTCTTTCTCTACCTGCTCTATCCCATGCATAATCTTATAAACCTCAATCATGACATCACTTCCATGCTGCAGTGAATGTTGCATCATCATTCTGAGGACACTGATCACCCATCCTCCCTACCATAAATCCCTGCCTCCGGCATCTCCCTCCAGTTGGCTGGCCATGCCTGGCAACCCTAACCTGAAGCCTGAGAAGACCCTCTCCTGCCTCTCCCAGTATCACAAACAGCCCTGTCCTGGGCAAGACTGGGATGTCATGCTGACTGTACACTTTGCCCTGTGTCTGCAGTGAGGACGTAAACACAATTCAATAATCCAAATATCTAGTAACTTGAAATTCTGTCATGCCTAATATTAAGCCACATTCATTAAAGGTTTTTTTTTTCATTTATAGTAACTCTGCTCTTGGTAATGATTGATAACTGACTGAAATTATTTTAAAGTCTGCAGCTTGTATGTAATTAGTTTTTGTGACAGGTGTATACCTGGAGACGGTGAATGGGCCACAGGTTAAACTGAATGTGGTCTGATTTGAAACAAAACCATCCCACTTCCTTTTTTCTTCCATTCCAAGCACTGTGTATAGATAGCCTTAGAATAGATTTTTCTGAATGCTTTCTTTCAGTTTCTCTACCTCCACCATAACCTGTAAATTAAGTTGCAGTAAATGGGAGCTGCAGTGGCTCAAGCGGTTAATATGTCATGCCTAATATTAAGCAACATTCATTAAAGGGTTCCCCCCCCCATTTATAGTAACTCTGCTCTTGGTAATGATTGATAAATGACTGTAATTATTTTAAAGTCTGCAGCTTGTATGTAATTAGTTTTTGTGACAGGTGTATACCTGGAGACGGTGAATGGGCCACAGGTTAAACTGAATGTGGTCTGATTTGAAACAAAACCATCCCACTTCCTTTTTTCTTCCATTCCGAGCACTGTGTATAGATAGCCTTAGAATAGATTTTTTTGAATGCTTTCTTTCAGTTTCTCCACCTCCACCATAACCTGTAAATTAGGTCGCAGTAAATTCCACTTGTACCCCACAAACTCAGTTTGCCTTATAAAAGAGGTGGCTTTAGGACCACATTACAAAACAAAGCTGCTACTTTAAACTGCCTCCACATAGTACCACATGGTGAGCCCTTCTCATCATAGTGTTACTAAAGATACCCAATTCAGCAATATGGATTGTACACCATAAATCAGAGACTTTCCCACAATTAGGCAATATCATGGGAAGAAGTCATAACTGTTTGATATCTATGAAAATGATTACCTTACACGGCCTGGGACCAACATATCTGAGGGACCTTCCCATTTAGCTTTTTGCTCCATGGATCAACATCTCCTGGTGGTCTATATATACCCTGAAGAGCTTTTTGCTCCATGGATCAACTCTCCTGGTGGTCCCTGGCCTGAAGGATGTCCATCTTGCCTTGACCAGAGCCAGGACTTTATCTGCCCTGGCCCCTGCCTGATGGAACATGCTCCCCATTGAAATCAGGGCCCTGCAGGATCTTTGTCAATTCCGCAGGAGCTGTAAGACAGAGCTGTTCCACCAGGCCTTTGACTGAGGTGGTAGGTGTCCATGTCTGGCCTCCCTGAGGTGTCTGTCTCCTGTCTTCCGTCCATTAACTATCTGGCTATATTTATTTGTACCAATGGGCCAGAGAACCTCTCCCAACCACTCCATTTCTGACTTGGGCTGTGACCACCAATTTTAATGTTGTATGATTGTGTTGTAAATTTTTAATTATGTTTACTGTATTGCCAATATGCTGTTACCCACCCTGAACCTGTTCGTGGGAAGGTTGGGCTATAAATATGAAAAATAAATAAATACCTGGTTGTGACTAGTATAAAAAGTCATCTTAATGAGTGTGTGGACAGTGTATCGCTATGGCATACATACAGAATGTATATCTAGTACATTTTATCCCCCCTTCAAGGATCTCAGGTTGGTAATATGCAAGGTTTTCCCTTACCTTTTTAATCCTCATAACAGGTACTTATGCTGAGAAAGATATTTACTGGGCTAAGGTCATCCAGCAAGATTTACCAGAGAGTAGGGATTTACATCCCAGATCTTAGTACACTATACTGGCTTATGTTCTATGATGTGGTTGGCCAATATTCTACAGAGAACAAGTGACAAAACTGATGCTCAGGCCCAAATTACTGAAGGCTTTCCCACCCTTACCTGGAGAACTCAGGCTAGCCCAGTCTTACCAGATGTCAGAAGCTAAGCAGGATTGGTCCCCGTTAGTAGTTGGATGGGAGACTACCAAGGAAGTCCAGGGTTCATACAGCCAGGAAATGGCATGCTATCTCAATTAGTCTCTTGCCTTGAAAACCCTAAGTCACCAAGTTGGCTGTGATGTGATGGCACTTTCCACCACCAATGGCTTTCCCATTCACTAGAAAAATACAGTTTTCTATTCATGGTTAATTATTTGGCAGAAATATTTTCTGACAAACTGACCTTTCAAAAGACTCTAGCAGCCTCTTCCAGAGAACAAGGAATGGAATGAACAAAACTTGGCTTTTCCATTGAGGTTCTCTTGGTAAAGCTTTTATTCACTGTTATGGTTACCAACAGGGAAGTAGACTAAAACAGACAGGTTATTTGAATGAAGTCCCTTAGGTCTTTTTTGTAGTTTCCCATTATAAGATGAGTCTGTCTTCTTTACTTTATTCCATCACAAAATGTATGACCCCCACTGTTTGCAATCATGAAACTATCTAGAAAACTTGCACTGTTAGTCATGGAACAGGCTGCTACTCGGGTGGCCATGCCTGCATTGTTCATCCAATCCCTTCAGACCACAAATACTCACACAAAGCCATTTCTGTACATCATCTTCATTCCACAGGGTGTGAGGAATGTAAATGTTAGGCGTTTGGGATTTGCAGACATGTTACAAGCACCTGACTAGCCTCTGACACATAATAAACTGTGTTACAATTAGGAAATACTGTGAGAGGCTCACAGCAGAGTGTCCAAATGCTCTGGTGACCTAGAGATAGTGATTCTCTAGAAGGACACTGATGAAAAGATGCTTTGTGTTGCAGTACACATGAATCAGTAGTTACTACCCTGTGTACTGGAAGTTTTATGGGCATCTCAGGAAACAGAGCTGCCGCACCTCAATTTGTGGGAAAGGTGTTCAGAGCTCTACTCTGCCAGTTTCATATCCCTTCTTTTGGCTTCCCCACCCAACCAATAAAATACTTTAATTCCCGAAGAGTGATTTAAAAGACGAAGGTGAATCTTTAATGAGTGCCTAAAGGAAAATGTGTTAGTTAAGATCCAATTATTTAATTCCCTCCTGTTAGAAATAGCCTAGCGCAGTGATCTCCCACATGGCACCTGTGGGCATGATGGCACTGACCACTGTGTTTCCAGATGCCTACTTATAAGAACATAAGAGATGCCAATGTTGGATCAGGCCAAAGCCCCATCCAGTACAACACTCTGTGTCACACAGTGGCCAGAAATACCAGTGCCATCAGGAGGTCTAAGCACCAAGAAGACAGAGCATCACTTGCCCCAGAGTCCCTATCTATACCTTGTGGCTAATAGCCACTGATGGACCTCTGCTCCATATGCTTATCCAATTCCCTTTTGAAGCCGTCCATGCTTGTAGCCGCCACCACCTCCTGTGGCAGTGAATTCTATGTGTGAATCACTCTTTGGGTGAAGAAGTACTTCCTTTTATCCGTTCTAACCCGACCGCTCAGCAATTTCATGGAGTGCCCACGAGTTCTTGTATTGTGAGAAAGGGAGAAAAGTACCTTTCTCTACCTGCTCTTTCCCATGCATAATCTTATAAACCTCAATCATGTCACCCCTCAGTCGTCGTTTCTCCAAATTAAAGAGCCCTAAGCACCTTAACCTTTCCTCATAGGGAAAGTGTTCCAACCCTTTTATCATTCGAGTTGCCCTTTTCTGCCCTTTTCCCAAAGCTATAATATCCTTTTTAAGGTGTGGTGACTTCCTTCTTCCCTACAGGCTCTCTTCCTCAAACAAAGAGACAGTCTTGTCTTTCCTTCCCCCTCATGGAGCAGGAGTTAATTCAGGAGAACCCTGTCTTCAGGGAGTGCCCATTCAAGAAACGTCTGCTGTTATCATAGGAGGACACATGACTTGGAGCCTCCCAATATTTTATGGTTAGGTTACATAGCCTTATACTGAATCAGACCATTGGTCCATCAAGACCGGTATTGTCTACTCAGATGGGCAGCAACTCTCCAGTGTTTTAAGTAGAGGTCTTTCACATCACCTACTTCCCGATCCCCAATTGTAGACTCCTGGGGACGTAACCTATGACCTTCTGTATACCAAGCAGATGTCTATCACTGAGACACACTTACTATGGAAGCCATTTTGTGGTCCGTGGCTCAGTGGCACAGCATCTGCGTGGCATGCTGAAGGTCCCAGGTTCAAGCCCTGGCATCTCCAGTTAGAAAGATCAGTTAAGCTGTGATCCTACACGCCTTTAGATCTGACACAGCAGCGAATGCTTGATGGATCTAAAGGGCACAATCAGACAGCAACATCTGGGAAAGGTCCTGCAGTCACTGGCAACCCATGCTCAAGCATGCTCTCATGCCACCAGGATGGTCTGATCATTCCATCCTGACTCAGTGCCTTTTCCCCCCTCTGGCATGCCCTACGTCTGGGGCACTCAGGAGAACTAGACGGGGAGTCTGGCCTCGGGGTGTCGGCAACTGGGGGTGCTGGGCTGGCCCGTAGCTAACATGGGGCCAATGGGGCCTGGCCCCCTAATGTTTCTTCTGGGCCCCCTCCGAGTTGCTCCCTGCCTCTTCCTCATCTGAGGAGGAGTCAGCCTCAACCGAAACAGTACCCACGACACATTTATTTACGTAAAATATTTTGTACCACTTTCCTGTTGTATGCTCACAGTGGTCTGCATATATATACCGAGTGCTATAAATATTTAAAACCTTTAAACAAGGAGCAGTAGATCCTCAAACAACCAGCACAACTCATCAAATCCCAAAGGCCCTTAAGCCTTACATTCTCCCTTCCCACTCCCCAGAGATGACACTTCCCATCACACTGGATGCCATTTTCATAGTCCCACGCTCACTGTGAGATTCTTTATGATTGATTTCATTATTACTAAACAATGTCCTACTGCATTGTGTTTGACACTGCAGTTTAGCCTGTCTAGAGAACAGAACATGCAGTGGCCACCCAATGTTATTGAGTTACAGGGAAACTTTGGCAGGACAGGAGTGGGCGATGGAGGAAGACCTCTTCCTACTCTGAGGTAGCTTTTCCTATAAGAAGAGGCAATCTCTGTCTTACCATGATGGGTTTTTTTCTATTGAACTGGATCAGACTTGAGCTTTCAAATGGAACTGTAGCTATTGAAATGACATCAGTGAGCCAAGACTGGCTGGCAACGGAACTGTAACTAGCTAATTTTGTACCTGAACAGACCCCAGCTTTAGTGTTTTCACCAAATTATAAAATTGGTTACCCTTGCTAAAGGGTAAAAGCAGAGGATCTGCACAGAACTCACAGGGGAGAAATACCATCCCTGACCCTTCACCCTTTTGTCATTGCCTTTCTCCTTCAGCTACCCTCCCACTGCCTCATTCATTTCCCCTGTGCCTACACCTCTTCCTCCCACTCTCCCATCACCACCTGCTGCTTCTTCTTCTTCCCATTCCTCTCAGCTGCTCCTTTGTAACGAAATCCTCCGTGGTATGGTGTTGCTGACTGTGGTTTCAATTAGCCTTTTTAAAAAGTTCTTTTTTGGAGGGGAAACAAATCCCCTATTTTTAATTTGGGTATTTTTCTGCAAACCTGGAGTTTCACTTAGGTGAGCAGAAACAGCTTTGTCTCCAGAGCAATTTTTTAGATCCACAGGATCAAAATTAGACAGAAGGCAGTATGAAATATGACATTACAAAATTGGTACAAATCAAAATGTATCCTGACATCTGAGCGTGTTAGATTATCTGAGCCAGGTTATATGAAAACTGATATAATAGAATTAAAACACAAAAAGAATTCAAAGTTGACAGGTCTGGCTGTCCTCTCTGAAGGAATGAAGGGTGCTGAGTTGGGTTGTTTTGTTTTTTTGGGCCTTAAAAAACAAAACAAAGAAAAAAACAACAACCCTCCTCTATGTTATAAGGGCAGATTCTTGGTTCATGCACAGTGCAAAACAGACTTCCAAAGTGTACCAATCTCCTTTGAGGCCTGGTGGGGCATTTCGTGGCGCTGCCCCTTCAAATGTGAGGTACGCCCCACAACAGCTATTGCCCCTCCCCCTCCCTCCCCTCTTGTGACATTAAAAGGTCCCTCCAGCTGATTGGTGGGAGCACGTCGCCCATCGATCAGTTGGAGGGACCTTTAAATCTTGCAGGAAGGGAGGGAGAGGAGCAGCTGCACACCTTCCCTGAACTCCAAGTGGCAATTTCGCCACTTGGAGTTCAGGCATGGGCAGCCCCTGCTCTAAATACACAATTTAAAGGGAACCCTTTTTTAAAAATTTCGAGCGGGGACTACCCGTGCCTGAACTCCAAGTGGTGAATTCACAGCCAGCAGCTACCCCTCTCCCTCACTTTCTGCAAGGGAGTGGGGCAGCCACATGCCTTCCTGGAACTCCAAGCAGCAATTTTGACGCTTGGAGTTCAGGTGCGAGCAGCCCCCACTTGGGGAAAAAAAACATTGAAAGGGTTCCCTTTAAATGGTGTTTTTCAAGTGGGGGCTGGCTGTGCCCCTCTCCCTCCCTCCCCCCTCCCCTTCTGCCCCACAAAATTTCCCCATGCCCACCAACCCAAAATTTCTGGCTACAGGGCTGTCTCCTTTGTGTATCTGTCAGTGCGCCAATTATACCTTACTTGCCCCCTCTATGTGGTTTCATCCTGTACAGGAGCCAGTGAAGCTAAAGCCTGATCACATTATTGGTTGGAGGTGCTCCTCCACACAAAACTGCAGCCTCTCAAGTCTTTTTTGTTTTAAAACAAAACCATTGTGACTTGCCATTGCTTTGCACTTCTGGAACTGGATGATTTGGGTTATCTGGGCATGAAGGTTCTTGCCCCATAATCAAAGATTGAGCTTGCTATTTTCATTCAAATGTATAATTCTGCTAGAGTTTAGAAGTGTTTCTTTTACTATCCCCCTGTCCTTTCATACCTTTGGCACCAGGTTTTCTCTCGTGCTCCTTACTGTTGGTTTTAATCCCCCCCCCACTGGTCAAAGTGGGCAAAAACAGATGTCAGGTACAGAGTGCTTGCAAAACATTTCACCCCTATTCACCACTAAGATCAAGGTATCATTATAACATAATGAAAGACCTTGAAATATGTGTATGTCACTTTTCCAAAGTGTGTATGTGAGCATCTGTGTAAGCATGTGGCGACTGCAGATCATGCAGTGCAAGTAAAATATAAATTTATTTACTTGCAGACTGAATGACTGGTGCTGTTTGTGGAAAGACAGATCTTCCGTTTTAAGAATGTACTTACTATAGCTGTGTAGGAGGCTCCCTTAAACATGTGGAATGTTTACTGCATACCAAAGGCAAGAGATTATGCAGACATGGGAATAAAAAACACCTACTATTTCTCAACCACATATGGTGTCTGTGGATTTCCTTGTGCTGGTTTACATGGAAACACAAACATAGGCAACATTTTTTCCTGCTTTTCTAGGAAATCACTATGAGTACAGCCTCTCCAAAACAAAACTGGACTTCCTACTGTTTCATCAGTTATATGAGGATGCTGTAACTACTTCTGTCTGAGTCCACGGCTGCTTGAACAGTAGGCTAAAGTTGATGACTCACTCGCCCCCAGTGCCTAGCTTTCCAGGAAGACAAGTATGAAACGTACAGTACAATTCATTTAACTTCAAGGGGCTTAGGACTCTGTTTAGGATTGCACTGTTAGAGACTTCTCTGTAGGGCAATGATCAGGAGGTGAACTGAGTTACTGGCATCTCTTTCCACTGTGGTAACTGCTTGTAACTGACGAGCAGAAAGAGCCTGCATTATATCAATACTAGGAATAAGGCTCATTGTGGAAATAAATACAACAAGCTCTAGAAAGAGGCTCTTGGGAAAGTGCCCTGGCCTTGGGTACTCAGTGGCGACCTCAGCAGGGTATAATGACACAGAGTCCACCATTTTCTCCAGGGGAACTGATCTCTGCCATCTGAAGAGCAGTTGTAATTCTGTGTGATCTCCATCCCTCCCTTGGAGACTGGCAACAATGGTTCCCCATGAGGGAATGGCTGGCTTGGAGGGTGGAATCTATGGCATTGTACCTGCCTGAGGTCCCACCCCTCCTCAAACCTCACCCTCTCCAGGCTCCATCGCTCAAATCTCCAGAAATTCCTCACCTGGAGTTGGCAACCCTATCAAGACTAGCCCCAATGAGTTTTCTCCCAAGGCTCAAAATAGGTGTGGAAAGGGCCTTTTACTGACAGAACCTGGTTGCCTAGCAACAGGCACTGAGGAGAAAGTACAGTTGCCAGCTCTGATTATGGAAATACCTGGAGATTTGGGGGGGGGTGGATCCTGTGGAGGGCAGCATTGGGGGTGTGTGAAAGGACTCAGTAGGGAATAATGCTACCCTACAAAGCAGCCATTTTCTCCAGGGGAACTGATCTCTGTCATCTGGAGATCAATTGTAACAGTGGAAGATCTCCAGGTCCCACCTGGAGATTGGCAACCCTAGGGGAAAGTCAGACACACAACAGGGGGTTGAAGATAATGGTTTGATGGTCGCTGGCCCACCTCATTAGCCAACCAGCCATGGTTGAGGCAAAAAGGAGAGTGAGCCGGTTTAAATGTATTCTGACAGGAAAGTGGCCAAGATTGCAGTG
>NW_015166483.1:112377-119244 GCF_001447785.1 Gekko japonicus | reverse complement strand
AGCTGAAGGAGCCAAAGGCTGTGGGAGTGTGTGGAACGTTGAGGAAAGTGGGATACGAAAACTCTTTTATATATAAGGAGAGATTAGCGGTGCTCAAAATGGGCAATAAATAAAGAAGGAGCCAGCTAATAAGACAGTCAGTGTGGTGTAATGGTTAAGAGTGGCAGACTCTAATGTGGAGAACCAGGTTTGATTCCCACTGCTCTACATAAAGCCTCCTGGGTGTCCGTGAGCCAGTCACAGTTCTCACAGAACTCTCTCAGCCATACCTACCTCACAAGTTGCCTGTTGTGGGGACAGGAAATGAAGGCGATTGTAAGCTGCTTTGAAATTCCTTAGGGTAGAGGAAAACAGGGTATAAAAACCAACTAACTCCTCCTCCTCTTCCTCCTCCTCCTTCTACAACTCAAAGTGATGATACTGGGACAGGGGTGAGATGTCTAAAAATCAATGAGTGCTAATCCAAACTATGTGAAAGCCTGATATTTCAGTTGGGCTTCTAGAACTGCAAAGAGAATATTGCCTCAAGATTGTATACGTATATACACAGGATTCCAGACCTGGGCTGGAAGGTGCATGTGAAGGGGTGCAGCACATGTGACCACTGCCCTGGGTGCCAGTTACCAGTTACAATATACAGACAGTCCTACCTTATTTGTGGTTTTCTGGCTTTAGTGCTTTTTTGTTGGCATGGTGGCCGTCCCCTTTACGATTAGAAATAGTAATACTTGTTTCACTGCAAATTAATGTCAACTGGCCACTGCTTTTCCTCTGAATTTCCATTGAATGGTGGTTGCCACTTCAGTATTCAATATCAGTAGTATTACAATTTATAGGAGACATGAAGATTATGTTGGATTAGAAGAGAAGCTATTAAAAGAAAGTGTAATTTGATCACGAAAATGCCGTAATTATCATTAACCTGCCTCCAAATGCTGTGAAATAACTCTCGTAACCTCTCTCTGTCTCATCCATGTAATCAAGTGCAAGTGATATATTATCCTGCAATTAAAGTTCAAACAAGATCTAGTCTTCTGTAAAATAAAATCACTCCAAACTATATAATAAACTTAATTCAAAGTTCACCATTTTGCAGTTGTCCTTGTTCCCTGATATGCAGCAAAGCAAACATTTGAGTTATGGATTAATCTTTTCATCTCTCTCCTGCTTCCTGATTCATTTTTTTCTTCCGTCAAGTTGCAGCTGACTTATGGCAACCCTATGGGGTTTTCAAAGCCAGAGACATTCAGAGGTGGATTGCCATTGCCTGCCTCGGCATCGCTCCCCTGGCCTTTCTGACCAGGGCTGACCCTGCTTAACTTCCAAGATCTGATGAGACTGGGCCAGCCTGGGCTATCCAGGGCAGCATGTAAGTCATATATGTACATACATTATTTAAGAACTAATTTGATTATCTGCATCTTAGCATATGAACTATTTCCATGATGATGTTCATTTGGGCAGCTGCAGTGTGGAACACCACTGCTTGACTCACAGATGAGTAGCAGCTTGCCCTGACCTGGAAAGCCCAGGAGAGTCTGATCTCATCAGATCTCAGAAGCTAAGCAGGGTCAGCTCTGGCAAGTACTTGGATGGGAGACCTCCTTGGAATACCAGCAGTTGGGAAGCGAAGCAGGCTTTATTCAGCCACGTCTCTGACTATCCTCCAGGCCCCCAGTAGGGGTTCGTCACCAGAGGTCGCCATGACTTTCAGGTGCGCACACATTCACACACACATGCACACATGAAAAATACAAAGTAATAATAATATAAAAGGTTTTTTTAAGGCACTGCCTGACTTACCCTAGATACTGGGCCTTTTAGGGAGCCTCTGCCTGCCAACCCTGCTGTTTAGTGGCAGTATATTGGGAACACAGGGAAGAGCCCTGGAAGCATCTATCTTCAGAACTGCCTTCATGAGGGGAGAGGAAGAGGGCTGAGGAGGGTGTGCTGGTATGACAGCAGAGTTGGGGAAGAAGAAGACCTGGGTGCCTCATAACCTCCTTCTCTTCTTAGGATGACCTCACCTATTTCCCTCCCTCAAAGGCAGAATTTCCCCTCCATATTTTTCTCCCTTTCTGACTGAGCAGCCCTTTAGAGAGCCAGTTTGGTGTAGTGGTTAGGAGCACGGACCCTAATCTGGGAGAACTGGGTTTGATTCCCCACTCCTCCACATGCAGCTGCTGGTGTGACCTTGTGTCAAGTCAAAAAAGATATAACAAGGGGTCACAGTGTGCAGATACATGCCAACAAACAAGAAACTACTGTGATAAAATGACAATGACACATTTAATAAATTCTGTAGACATTTTGCAGTATAGTAAAAAATTAGACAAAAGCAAAACAGAGTCCAACATATTCATTTTCTCTTTTCTCGATGAGTACACCGGTTTTTACACTCATTTCAGCTATCTTCCTCATGAGTAGTCTTATAAAGTTGGAAGGTGGTTTCTTCTTAGTAATATATCCTGTAAAAAGCATAGTTTTGAGGAGTGGAAACAAACATGAAGCTGAATGTGGACAGCGCTGGCTCTTCGACTTTGAAACGGAGATGAGCACCGCAACCCTAGAGTCGGATTCGACTGGCTTTCGAGCAAGGGAATCTTTACCTTTAAGCACTCCAGTACACTTTCTTGAGCTTAACTGTCTCTTTTGGTTTCCAGAAGGCAGGGATACACTATCCAGTTCCCAAATTCCTTCACTAAACACACCAGTACACTTTCTTTTTACTGCCTCCAGGTTTCAGAAGGCAGTCTGTAAGCACACCAGACCAGGGATTGCTCCACTCTTTGAGCTTTCTCCATTTTTTCACTGGGTAAGGAATTTCTTCTCTCACTAGAAGGTCTTTCCCTTTTTATGGTCTGAATGGGAGTCTTCACCGATTTACCCATGCCTCTTGCCAACCTTCCCAGTTCTCCATCCATGTTAAACTGATCTCAGTCAGCACCCAACTCTTCTCAGTCAGGGCTAGACTCAGACTGAATTCTCCTTAGCATTCAGTTCTGAAGTCTCTCTCTGCTCAGCTCACCATTAACCAACCAAATTCCTTTGAGCAGCCTGTCATTCAAGGCTCTCTGGCTCTGTGAGGCATTAACCCTTCACAGTCCTTAACATATTTACACAGCACTTCTGAGCTTTTAAAGTGCAGTCCATCACACTCCCCTATTCATCTGAGGCCGAGATCAATGGTCTTAGCCACAGAGGCTGGGTTAAGGCCTTTGACAGCTGCTTGCAATAACTTAGTGCTCCTAAGCAATAGCTATCTTTTTAATGGCTGGCATTTTTTATCTTGTTTTACAGAGAAGAGTATGCTTATCCTAAATCTCTCTGTATTAAAATTGCTGATATAAAAATCTAATACTAATAAAGGTTTTTTTAAGTATAGTGTTTGAGATTATATTAAGTAAAATAGAAGTTCTGTGCTAGTTCTCAGATGCACATTTATCACTTAATTTCTCACCACTTCTTTGATTCAAAGCCTGATGAACTGCTTCCACTGAGACACACTCTGTTTGAGGTGATGTAAGATGACTTGAATGGTCCTTGCACAGAGAATGATCTGTGATGGCTCATTTGCATATGCAAGTAACCATTTGTTACTATTGGACACATACCTGGAAACTATCTATTTTATGCCCCTTGTGAGCCGCTCTGAGCCTTCGGGGAGGGCGGGATATAAATGTAAAGATAAATAAAATAAAATAAAATCTATGCTTGATCTATAATGGCATACATGCAGTATTTCTCTTCTCAAATGATAAACATATGCAAACTACTGTGGCTAGAATTAGAAGGTTAGTAGTGTCGCGAAGAGTCGGACTCGACTGTGCGACTGAACAACAACAAGAAGTGCCATCCTAAGCAGTGAAAAAGTGATAACATTTCATATATTTCTATTTTAAAACGGCAAAATATTAGCTATGGCTTCCTAAAGCTAAAAACTGTGATTAGTTTTACTTTTGTTCTGAAAGCCTGTATGGTTTAGTAGCTGGAGTATTAGGGCCAGGCTACGTGATACATTCCATGTGCAGCTCCAAAATGGGGTAGATAATTCCTCCCCCCAGGCCGTTTCAGCTTGGGAAAATGGAACAGGGGGGGAAAGGAGATTGCTATGAAAATAAAATGGGATACTCTGCAGTTGAACTGATCTCCTTGGAAGAAAGATGAGCTACAAAAGTGACTACTAAACAAATAACATTCAAGCTGGGCAACCCTACTCTGATAGCAGAGTTAAGAGCAAGACAAAAACTAACAAAATATGTGGCAGGGCATGAGCTTTCGTGAGTCACTACTCACTTCTTCAGAATTAAGGTAGCTGCAAACTTCCATGCATTTCTGCCTTCTATTTTGAATGTTCAGGTGGGCAGACTTATCCATGAATAGCTACATTTCCAAAATTCACCTTCAGTTTACAGGTTCATTTGTCAATCATCATTGTTTCTTTCTGCAAATAAAGGGTCCTTGAAATTTCCCAGTTATTTGGACATGTTTTCTTTGGGTGAGGCATGGTTGGCATGCAGAAGAACTTAGGTTTGATTCCTAGCATCTCCAGTTGAAAGGATCAGATAAGAGGTGAAGTGAAAGGCAACTGAGACCTGGGGGAACTGCTGACACTGACCTTTATGGAACAGCAACTCTAGCTGTATGCCCCCCCCTCATTCTCCCTGTGTGGTTTGGCATCTACTGGAGCCCAGATCTGTCAAAGAGCCCACCTGAGAGATCACTTTGACTCTAGTGCTTAAATTACTGGGATCTGTGTGTGAGGGGGTAATGGAACCCATGATCCCCTTCAGTTCCTCAGTTTTTCTAACCAAATTACTTGTCACAAAAGATAGGGGGCTGACCCCTTCTGATTCCTTCTGTAATTTGAGCACTGCATAGCTCTCTCCCAGCAGTTTCTGACCTGCCCACATCCTGTGACAGGCAAGGGTGTGCCTCAGAGTACCTTGCAGGATGACTTCAGACCAAGGATTTGATGCTCAAGGACTTCAGTCATCTTTCCAGACCATTATTCTGCTTTGAAATTAATACACTGAAGGGTTTGTGTCGCCTGCCCTGAAAAGATCACCCCACATTTTTTGCTTTATCTTGCTGACATGCTGAAAAAAAGACAAATATCTTCATTCCCTTCCTTTTGCCTATATTCTCCATCATTTCCAGCTTTCCATTGGCATTCAGAAGAAGAAAAAAACATTGGAAATTGCTATTGGTCCTGCTGGTAGAGGACATCCTGATGTGCAAACCTTCACATTCATTACTGAGAGCAGCAAATTGTTGCAAGTCACAGCAAATGCGTGATTAATTGAGCGAGACTTTGAAGATAACAGCACACTAATTGCAGATAATGGCTTCCCTTCTATCGTGGTGATCAATCCATGTCTAAAATAGGTGACAAGTCCCAGTTCTGCCTAGATAATAAAAATTGGATAATCACTTACCGGCACTCTTATGGCCTGCGTTTCCATGTCAGAGTCTGCTCAGGGCTATTTAGTTCAAACTGAAAACAAGTCATCTCAAAGATGATCTTAGATATATGAAAGTTGCATAGATCTAATGGGGGTCAGGAACAGTGCTCCCTCTAAGCTGTGGAGTCTTGTAAGCAAAAATTCTACTTTGTGAGCTACGGGCATTAAAGCTGTGAGTGAGCGATTGGGCTGCTGCTTAAATTAGCTAGCTCTGGAGCCAGCCTTCCCGAGCTAAGACAAAAATGGGTGAGCCGGTGGCTAAAAAACTGTGAGCTAGCTCACACTAGCTCAGCTTAGAGGGAACACTGGTCAGGAAATTCAAACATGATAAACATTACTGGCTGGGTGACACATGATATCTGAAATTATCTGGAGATAGGGTGAACAAAAATAAATGTATAGGTACACAGGAGATTGTGCACATACACATACACAGAGTGTGCATAAATATGCTCGCATGCTCTCCAACAAATACACTTTCAATTGTAACTTGCTATCAAAATTAAGAATGATCATTTGTTTGCATTTTTGCAGGTAACTTTAAAGCCTGATTTTGGCTAGAGAGGGAATTGGAAACATCGGAGACTTGGGCTAAGTATATTCCTGCCCGTCTCTTTTGTCAGGTAACTTATAGCCCAGCTTGACCAGTAGTGTAAACCTTTAGTGCAAGCCAAAGGGGATGAAGCCAAGGGCTCTTGACCCTTGACCTGTGGCCCTGTGAGCCATACTAGAACAGGTTTAGAAAGTGGTATATAATATATATCTACTTTTAATATAATGATATATCTGCACACAAAATCCTGTGTGCCTAAGTGGGAGAAGGGTCTTACAGTTTCTAAAATATATAGTGAGTCAGAATAATACCCCTACCTTTCATTCCTATCCAGATCTATCTGGACAAAGGTTATATTTTTATATTTTCCTTATACCACCAATATTCCTGAGGGCAGAGTACAAGCACTAGGCCTGGAAGAGTACAAGCACTAGGCCTTGGCCTACAGGTCTCCTCCAACTGGCTGGTGGGCTGGGCACTGGCTCTGAGGAATGGACGCCAGGCTCAGGTAGCCCCGCCCTCCTGTTTAGCAACTGCTTATAAGGGTGTCCCCACTCCTGGCAGCCCTCATTTGGCCAGGTGGTGCTGGGTGGTCTGCTTGCTGGGCTGGCTGCCATTTGAGGGGAAAACTCTTTGTTTTCCCCTCAAATGGCGTGGCTCCACCCCCAGCGTGCGACGTCACTTCCGGGTGGCGCGCACACGGGGGTGTGGGGTTTCCCCCGGGCCCCGATTCTGGCGCGCCGGGAATCGAGGCTCCGAAACGGGGGATTCCCCGCCCCCCGGCTGCATTTGGCAGCCCTAATGCCACGCCATGTGGCATCTTTCCCCCAAAAGTTAATGATCCAAGAT
>NW_015166483.1:95355-110703 GCF_001447785.1 Gekko japonicus | reverse complement strand
CCCGGCCGCTACACGCGGCCGGGAGAGAGAGGGATGGACGGGGTGGGGGGAGAATTCTCCCCAGCGGAGCGCATTCGCACTCCGCTGGGAAGGGAAGGGCCCGGGCCTCTCTTTTCCGGCCGCTACACGCGGCCGGGAGAGAGAAGGGGAGAGAGAAGGATGGACGGGGTGGGGGGGATGGGGGAGGGAAGGGAAGGCCCGAGGGAAGGGAAGGCCCCGCTACTTACCCTCCTGCTTCGTCCTCGTTCTCACACGGAATGAGGATCGAAGCAGAGGGCGGGGTTAAGTAGGGGGCGGGGCTTCACCACGTGACCGCCCCGCCCCCTAGAGGTTCTCTTCCGGAGCGGCGCTCCGGAGCGCTCCCCCCCGACTAGAGCCCTGCCCCTACCTTTCATTCCTATCCAGATCTATCTGGACAAAGGTTATATTTTTATATTTTCCTTATACCACCAATATTCCTGAGGGCAGAGTGCAAGCACTAGGCCTGGAAGAGTACAAGCAATAGGCCTTGGCCTACAAAAGAGTGACAGTAATCACAGTTGTTGAAGAGATTACTCTGGGTTAGCCATTGCTGTGTCTTTAGAACTTTGGCACCTGGCTCCTCCCAGCCTGTTTTCTCTCCTTCTGTGTGACTTTGGAGGGAAAAGAGGTGACAGCAGAAGGGTTGCCAGCTCCCTGGTGGGGGTGGAGAATCCCCCGCTTTGTAAGAATCTGGCAACAGGGGACAAATTGGTGGTCACATTGTGCTGCTCTAGCATTTTCATCATCCAAGCCTCTATGGAAGCCATAGAGACAAAGGCTAGAACACCACAGCCAGAGGCCTCCAAGGAGCCACGAGTTTGCCATTCCCCCTAAGGTGCACTAGCTCATGGGCCATGGGACTGTTAATTTCCCCTGCTCCAGCACACAGGTCTCCTCCAACTGGCTGGCGGGCTGGGCACTGGATCTGAGGAATGGACGCCAGGCTCAGGTATCCCCACCCTCCTGTTTAGCAGCTGCTTATAAGGGTGTCCCCACTCCTGGCAGCCCTCATTTGGCCAGGTGGTGCTGGGTGGTCTGTTTGCTGGGCTGGCTGTCGCTCGCACATCCTTCCTGAGTCCAACTGACTTGAGGCCTCAGGCTGAGCGGCAGCCATTGCCACACTCCAGAGCTGACTGACTCAGAGGAGTCTGGGCCAACAGTTGAGGGTTGTTCTGTGCTGTGGGGGTCCCTCTTGCTGGGAAGGTATCTTTCTTTGTCTTGATGGGGTGGACCAGAGCTGGGCTCCTGAGTCCCAAGCAATGGTGGTGGTTTTGCTCATCTCCCCATCCTGGGTGCTTTCCAGAGCCCTCGGGGCCAGGCCCTTGCTGCCATTGGGCAGCTTAGTTGGGGGGCTGGGAGGGAGGTCCGATGACTACCTGCGGCATGCTTTCTGGCTAGGGGGAGTTTGCCTGTGCTTAGCTGCAGAGCCGTGTTGGTAATTAAGTTAGCTTAATTAATTAGTCTAACGGCTAATTTGATTAGACTTTTGCCTTGGAAGGGGAAGGCAGTGCTGGCGGCTGGGCACATAAGCCCAGAGCGGGACCCTTGGCCCTCCCCCCAACTCAGAGCCCAAATCTCTGTCAAGGAAAAGAGGGGCACCTACTCTAAAACAAATACCCTAGTAAATAAAGAGCCCCCTCCCCCTTCTGGAGATGCATGCTCCTAGGTTTATGGGGCATCCTGGTGTGATTAATTGTGTATAACTCAGGGGTCCTTTCCTGCAGGAGCGCACGGAGCGGAGCTCCAGCAGTAAAGAGCCCAGGGGGTGGGCACATGCAACAAGCCCCGCCCCCTTCTCCCAGCAGCCAGTCCAGTGGCACCTTTAAGACCACGTTTTATTCAGGTACAAGCTCTCCCTCCTCTGTGAAGGCAGATCTGCACGTTCCCCCCCCCCAAATAGCTAGCAATCCAAATCAGTCCAGTGGAGCCTGAGCGGTGGGTGTTGCCTTCTGACACACTTTCGGTGATGTCAGGGGGTGTGGCATATGCAAATAAGTTATGCTAATAAGTTACACTAATGAGCTCCTGCACCTCTTTTTCTACGAAATGACCCCTGGTATAACTATATAACATTTTCATTGTTCTATCTGTGTTTTAATTGTTGTGAGCCACCCTGAGCCCTGCATGTAGGGAAGGGTGGGATAAAAAGCCAATAAATAAACAAAGAGAGAGAGAGAGGAAGAGCCAAGGAAAGAAAATAAGGGAGCAATCCAGAGGAATGAGATAAAGAGCAGAAGGTGTAAAGGAAGAGTTTGAGAGGAAAATGAAAACCAGAAGAGAGGTGAAAGAACGAACAGCAAAACGAAAGTCTTAAGTTCACATTTCAAGTTGGAATAACAAGCCATTTTTTAAAAATATATTTTTCGACTTTTCTGTTTGTGCTTCCCAGAAGAACCACACCCAATTATGTCAGTCGACTGGTTTAATCCTGTATCATTTTGGATCAGGTTTCCCAGATATTCTACTCCTATAACTTGAACAGGATCCACCATCTTTTGCATGGATTATGTCATTCCCCCCCCCCCCAGCATCAGGTGTAAATTAGGACAATATCACAAGATTTCATCGAGCTGTCTGAATTGAGTCATTCTCTTTCCAAAAGTAGGCTGTCATTCTGGTCATCAGGAGGTCCAAGACACTGAATTCCAAGAGTGTAGTCAGGGGCAATGCTCCCTCTAAGCTGTGGAGTCTTGTGAGCAAAAATTCTACTTTGTGAGTTACTGGCATTAAAGCTGCGAGTGAGTGATTTGGCTACTGCATAAATTAGTTTTCTCTGGAGCCATCCTTCCTGAGCTAAGACAAAAATGTGTGAGCTGGAGACTAAAAGACTGTGAGCAAGCTCACACTAACTCAGCTTAGAGAGAACACTGGTCAGGGGTGAACAGAACCTCTTCCTCTGGAACATTCTACTGAAAATCATGGTTAAAAGATTAAAGGGATACAATTCCCATGACTAATTATAGAATCAACATTAATGCAAACCAAGAAAACTGATGTTAAGCAGGATATGATAATGCAGGAAACCCTGTGTCACACCTACATGCACATTATACTTGTTTCTAAAATTATATCCCCAGTGACCATACAGTAATTATTCTGGGTTATGCAATGTGGTTTTCCTTGGAAATGGAAGATTTAGGTCTCATTATGTTGCTTGTTTTCTGTTTTTATCATGGAAACCCACATGCAGAGAAGCAGCAAAGGACTGAGATTGTAATGTCAATATTGTTTTTCATTTACTTAGCCCATATAAATGAAGTATTTACTTGGAGGGTGAGATACTCAGCTGATATATTTAGCTTGTAATTTTTACGTATGTTGGCAGTAGAAGTACTTCACTGATGATTTACTCTAGGTTTACTAGGTGATCATCCAGCACAGAAATATGAACAAATTGTTATAATGTCACAAGTAGCAAACAATTGCCCTAGAGAAAGTGGAAAGGAGGCAATCCGTTTCGAACAGCCCCTGGCCCTTGCAGCCGTGGGGCTGGCGAGGCGTCTTTGCCGCCCAGCTGGAGAGGCGGGACGTGGATTTGGCTGCAACGCACCGCATACCGGTCACTACGGGGAGGCAGGGCCGAGGAGCTTTTAAATCGGCCCCCACCTTCCTTGGCTGCAGTTCTGCGGCGAAGTTTGGGCTGTAAGGAGCTCTGCGTTGCGGCCGAGTCAGGGACCCCAACTGCTTAGAGGACATGCGAAAGAGCTCCTCCGGGGGCCGGCAGTCTTGGAGCACGGGTGCCCATAGGGGCGCGGTTCAGTGCGGCAATGGGAAAATCAGCAGTGGCTGCCACGGCAGTAGCACGCTGCTGGCCTGGGCTCGGCGACAGATGGTGCGGGACAGCTGCGGTCTCTGGTTTTGGGTTCCGCAGGGTGACAGCAGGGGGTGTCTAGTGGTGGCGCTTGGTTGGGGCTGGCACGGCTTTGAGTTTGCTCAGCCTGCTAGGGCCGTGCTGGAGTGTCTGCTTTGGGCGTTGGCACAAGGGCTGCAGTTTTGAGGGCGACTTAGGAGGGTGGGCCCAATACAGTCGGCGTTAGGGCCTGTCACCTGATTGGAGTTCAGAGGGGTCTTGCTGGGCGGGCCTCTTGGTTGTGGTAGGCTGCAATCGGGTATTACCCCTCCCAACTTTGTTTTCAAGGGGCCAGCAACCCCCCCTTTTTTTCCTTCCCTGGGTGTTTCAGGGGCTTGATGGGGGGTGCCATGTGACCCAATAGTGGCGTCCATTTGGTGTTCTAGCTGGGGGTGGCCATTTTGTCTTCCTTACAGGGGTGGCCATTTTGTTTTTCGCTAGGGCGGCCATTTTGTGGACCTACTTGGGGCTACTCTGGGCTTTTGCCTGGTGTTGGCTAGGAGCTTTGAAGGGAGTTTTATATCAATTGATAGGGGCTTGGGCTCAGGTAGCATGGCTCTTAAGAAAGGTGCCGGCTGTTCTAAGGGCAAGCACCAAGCTCCTAAGCAACCCCCTAAGAAGCCTGCCCCGGCTTTGTTGTCCTCTGATGACGAGGTCCAACATGTTATTTTGGAGCACCTGAAAGCAGTGGAGCTTTCAGTGGAGCAGTGGCCATGGGTGTATCCCCGCCTCCTGCTATGATGGGGCAAAGAGCGGGTGGCCTAAGGAGACTCGCTCAGCTGCCAATAAGCCCTTCCAGGTGGAGATTTTGACCCATTTGTCTTTTGTCGAAGGGTGGGCCACATCCCAGGTTGCCAACAAGGGCACTGAGGCTCCTCAAGAACAAGGTTTGGCTTCTTCCTCAATGTCGTCAGACCAGCAGCAGCAGCCGGACACAGTGGCTGACCCCTCTTCGGCTGCGGGTAAGTCTTGCACACATCACACTGCTTGTAGCTGTCCCTGGGGGCAGCCTGCACCTGGGAGATCGATGGCTGCCGATTTGGCCTCCCCTGTTTGTGGCCATATTTGTGCTGCTGCTCTGTCTCATGGCGGACCGACAGGGGGCTGTTCGTCCGCTCATACACAGACATGCGGTGCACAGGATACACCTTGGTAGGGAGGTCCATCCCCAAGTGATGTTTCCTATGCCGCTGCACTTGCTGCAGCCCTTCCGTCTGGGGATTTGGCACTCTCTTTGGGTGATCACCTTTTGCTGGCAACTAGGGACAAAATTTGCAGGGGCGAATACGTGGATGTTTTCACACTCCTGTTTCGAGAATTGGAAAAGAAGGAGAGGACAACCTCGATGCAAAATATAGGGCATACCATAAAGATTGAGGATTGGGAGAAAACATGGAAATCAGTGAAAGTACTAAGAGCGACGCCATATAAAGAAAATATAATTAAAATGTTCTATAGGTGGCACTGGACGCTGGATAAACTTGCTAAATGTTATAAAGATAGTTCAGGAACATGTTGGAGATGCAAAAAGAATATAGGAACATTTTACCATATGTGGTGGAGATGTGAAAAAATAAGTAAACTTTGGAAAACTGTTAAAAAACTCATAAAAGAGATAACCAATATAGACTTGCAACTCACTCCAGAAGCTTATTTCCTTAACATGATGCCAGAAGGAATTAAAAGAGATGAGCGTGAGGTTATACTTTATATTCTCACGGTAGTTAAAATCCTAGTAGCAAAAAAATGGAAAATGGATTTAATACCTAAAAAAGAAGAGATAATGGAAAAGATCCTTGAATTAGTGGAAATGGATAGATTAAATTTGATGTTAGCAGGGAAAGATGATAATGTATTTATGAAAAGGTGGAATAAAGTAAACAAATGGATGGAAAAAATGTATAATATATACTCCAACAAATAATATGTAAAAAGAGGAACATTTTTGTTTTTTATGTTTTGTTTTTTGTAATGGAAAATCCATAAATAAATAATAAAAAAAGGAAAAGAAGGAGAGGGAGGAGCTTGAGTATAGGGAAGAAGAGAAGTATAGGAAGATGAAAGTCGACAGGACCTGGGCTAACTGCCTAGTGGGTTTCCTGGTATATGCTGGAGTTTTGTCTAAGGCGCAGCCCCTACAGACAGCTTCCCTTTTCCAGTATTTAGATATAGTTTACAAAGGGTACACAGGTTTCACTGGCCCCGCCTGGATCCAGTATGATGAGGAGTTTAGGATGAGGGCTGCCATGAACCCTTCTCTGCGTTGGGACCAGATCCATCCGCACCTGTGGTTGCATGTCATGGCCTCCTCCAAGCCGAACTCCGGTGACAGGTCCCATATGGCCACCTGGTGTCCCGCGTGGCTGGAGCTTTAATTCCCCGCCAATAGGCGGGGCAGGTGGTTCAACCCCGCCAGATTTGCTGGGAGTTTGGAGCTCAGGGGGTATGTGGTAGGAAGTCATGCCAGTACTGGCATGAGTGCCCTTTATGTGGGGGCCCTCACCCCTTCTCCGCATGCTTTCAGGGCAAGCCCTGGCGGGGCCGCAGGAGGACAGAAGGAGGAGGATCAGGACAGGCTCCTGGAAAGGGGGCCAACACCCATAAAGTTGAGAGTGCTTGAGGCCCTGTTGCAGAGCTATCCATGGCATGCTGACTGCTTGTATTTCTTGAATGGGTTTTCACAGGGTTTTCGCATCCCCTACCAGGGTGAGAGGGCCCCCTTTATGGCTGGTAACTTGAAGTCAATTAGGGAAATGGATCATGTAGTTCGGAAAAAGATTGAGAAGGAGCTGGCGGAGGGTAGGGTTCTGGGACCTTTCCCTTCTCCACCTGTCACCAACCTGCGGGTGTCCCCATTGGGCATTGTGCCCAAGAAGGCACCCGGAGAATTCCGGCTGATCCATCACCTCTCGTATCCTCAGGGGGACTCAGTTAATGATGCAATTCCGGAAGTCTTATGCTCGGTTAGGTACACATCCTTCGACCAGGCAGTGCGCATTGTGCGCCGCTGTGGTCGAGAGGCGGAGTTGGCAAAATGCGACATCAAGTTGGCCTTTCGCCTCCTCCCAGTGCACCCTGAGAATTTCAAGCTTTTGGGGTTTTGTTTTGATGGTCACTTTTATTTGGACCATGCACTGTCGTTTCCTGTGCCACCTTCGAGTGTTTTAGCTCATTTCTGGAGTGGGCCCTGCGATCGCGCAGTGGGCTGAGTGCGGTTGTGCACTATTTGGACGATTTTTTGTTTGTGGGACCTTGGGGTTCTGGCCAGTGTCACCAGCTTTTGCATTCCTTCAGGTGAGCTGGGAGTGCCTTTAGCGCATGAGATGACTGAGGGTCCAAAGCAGGTTTTAACATTCCTTGGAGTTGAGTTAGATACTGTGGCGCAGGCCTCATGCCTACCGGCGGACAAGTTAACCAACCTGCTCAGCCGATTGGGGCAGTTTGTGCACAAGAAGAAGGCCACCTTGAGGGAGCTTCAGCAATTGGTCGGCCACCTTAATTTCGCATGTAAGGTCGTGGTACCTGGTCGGGCCTTCCTGCGCCGATTGTGCACGACCATGGCCGGGCTTCAGCTCCCTCACCACAGGATCCGGCTTACTGCTGGCATTAGGCAGGATTTGGAGATGTGGAAAGAATTCCTGGCTTCTTTCAATGTTGTTTCCTTCTGGAGGGAGGACCTTCGGTTGGAGGCCGAGCTGCAGATCCATTCGGATGCGGCCAGGTCTTTTGACTTTGGCATCTATTTCCAGGGACACTGGTGTGTGGAGATGTTGCCGGTGGAATGGGTTCTGGCTGGACTGACCGCTGACCTCACCTTCCTGGAGTTTTTCCCTATCCTGGTAGTTGTTCACCTTTGGGGGGGTGAGTTGGCTAACCACACCGTGCATTTCTGGTGTGAGAATCTGGCGGTGGTGCAGGTCATTACTTCCCTTTCCTCTAGGTCAGGTCGGGTTATGGAATTGGTTTGGGAATTCACGCTGCGGTGCCTGCAGCTTAACATCTTGTTTTTTGCCAGACACATGCAGGGGGTTGACAATGAGGTGGCTGATGCTCTCTCTCGCAAACAGATGGAGAGGTTCCGTCAGCTGGCCCCAGAAGCCGACTCGCTGCTGGTATGGATGCCGTTGGCTCTGTGGTTGGTTGGAAGTCAGAAGTTCACAGAGCCATAGGACTAGCCATTGCACCCAATACCAAGCGAGCATATGACCGGGCAGTGTGCCAGTTTGCGGCCTTTAGATGGGAGGTAGGGTATCCTAATCTGTGGCCTGTGCCTGTGGTGCATCTCTTGCACTTTTGCGTGGCATCAAATGTAAGGGCCTAGCGGTCAGCTCTATAAAAGGGCTTTTGTTCGCACTGGCGTATGCCCGTAAAGCACAGGGGTTTGAGGACTCCACGGGTGATTTTCGGATCTGCAGAATGTTGGAGGGCTGGTCGCGTGAGGCTGGGATGCAGGCGTACCCTCGGCAGCCTATTTCTCCTGGGGTGCTTCGAGGCCTGCAGGCTACTTGGGAGGAAGTTTGCTCCTCCGAATTTGAAGCGTCCCTGTTCCACACGGCTGCCCTGGTCGCCTTTTTTTGGGCTTTCAGGATAAGCGAGCTGGTTGCCCAATCGAAGAAGGATGAGTCAGGTTGGGTGCTGGGAATTCAGGATGTCCGCTTGGGAGCTATATCGACCAGCTTCACTCTTAGGCACTCCAAGACGGACCAGCGTCAGAAGGGAGCGGTGGTGGAGCTGGGTGCTTGTGCGGAGAAGCAGTTGTGCCCCGTGGTGGCTATGGCAGCATATTTGGTGGTCAGGGGGATACGGGCGAGCCTGCTTTTTCAACACCAGGATGGCACCCCCTTGACCAGGCACCAGTTTTGGAGTGTCACATCCAGGGCTTTGGGAAGGCTGGGGCTGGAAGGGGTGCCTTTTTGTACGCAGTCTTTTTGCATTGGTGCGGCCTCAACGGCAGCAGCTATGGGGTACCCGGCTAGTGATATACAGTGCCTGGGTAGGTGGCGTTCCTCAGCATTTAAGTCTTACGTGCAGCCCTTGTCACAATGCTAGGGGAGATCATGGTTGGTAGGTTTGAACTTGTTCTTGTGCACACTGTCTTTTCGTTTTAGGTTTGGTTTGCCAGCAGGAAAGGAAGAGCCTGTTAATCTGTGGGCACAGTTTTGTTTTTTGGGCAGCGCATTGTGCCAAACAGACGTCTGTGGCCTCTCAGCTGGGCCTTAGCCAGTGGGCCACAGTTGAGTGGCAGGGGCGACGGGGCCTGCAGTGGTCAGGTCTCCTGCACTTGTTGTTCATGGAGAGAGTTGGGCCTCTGCCTCAAGTTGTAGTTATACATTTAGGGGTAATGATTTAGGCCTAATTCAAGGAAAGGCCTTGATTCTTCAGGCCCAGGCTGATTTCCAGTTTATTCAAAAGCAGTGGCCAGGTACCCTGATTATTTGGGCTGCCATGATTCCTCGTAGGGTCTGGCATGGAGTGCACAGCCCTCTAGCCATTGAGAAAGCCCATCCCAAGGCGAACCGGGAGTTGCAGAGGGCACTGGAGAGTGGTTTGGGCCTCTTCTTGTCACACCCTGGCATACATGCAGGGCAGGCTGAGTTTTACAGACAGGATGGTGTTCACTTGTCTGAAGTAGGCATGGACATTTTCCTGGAGGACATACGGCAAGGGCTCCGTGAGGCCTTGGCATCATGAGTGGCGTGAAGGCTTAAGCAGAGGCTTGGCCTTAGCGGTGGCAGGGTTTTATGCTGAGACAGGTTGTGGTCTGGTGAGCACCAACTGACCCCCTTCTTTGGGGATGAAAGGGTCGAGTGAGTACAGTCTTTGTGCCTGGTGGCATGGGGTGGGGAAAGCAGACTGCCTTTAGGACAGCCCTGATTGGGTCCTCCCTTTGGGCCCTGCGGCCCGGGGGAGGGGCCTATGTGGCTGTCCTACAACAGCTAGCTGGCTGGGCAGGAGCTGCAGCAGATGGCTCTTGCTCGGGGCAGGGGGGCTCGCCCTATTTCACAGGGCAAGGGAGGGGTTGTTCGACCCCTGGCCTTGTCCATACCGCAAAAACTGTATTGCCCTTGCTGTTAGTCCCAGTTTAAGTTGATTATTAATAAAGTGGTCCTATAGTTAACCCAGCACTCGTGTCTGCCTCTTTATTCCGGCTCGGGGGGCAAACAATTATTTGTGTTATTATTTATTTATGTTATTTATAGTCTGTTTTTCTCACTGAGACTCAAGGCAGATTACATAGTGTAAGTAAAATACAATCAACAGAATGGGGCTTCCAATAAACAAAGCAATAAGGTTTGGATAAATTTTATACTATATACGCTATATCTCTTCTTAATCATCAATAAGGCTGTGAGGGAATGAATAAAAGAACATAAGAGAAGCCATGTTGAATCAGGCCAATGGCCCATCCAGTCTAAGGCTCTGTGTCACATAGTGGTCAAAACCCAGGTGCCATCAGGAGGTCCACCAGGAGGGCCAGAACTCCAAAAGCCCTCCCTCTGTTCCCTCCCAAGCACCAAGGATCACTGCTCCAGATATAGGTTGCAGTCAAACGGCCTACTTTCTGAGTTCTGACCATGTCTCTAATTTGATCCATTTTTGTGTGTGCCAAGGAATTTTCGATCAAACATCCACCCGTAACCTGCTTCACTATGCACTCACCCCGTGGTTGCCCATCCATATTAGTGCCTTGCAGCAGCCACAGAGTGGGCAGTGGGGGACTTTTTAAAAAATTGGTAGTTCACACATGCGCATAAGTGCACATTTGAAGCATGAAGCAGAATTATTTCTTGATCATGTATATGCAGAAGTGCCTAATCGAGGCACTACTCCTTTTTGACGGCTCTTCAATCCCTCCTCCAAGCACTGTGATCACATTGGTTTTTACACAAATGTATTTCTCCACGCAAAATCACTCCCTTTCCTACCTAATCTAACTCCCTTTTCCTGCTCATATTTGAATCTTGCTTTGAGAGAGATGGATCCTCAGGAGCAATATTTTGGAGTGCAAGTGTTGATCCTGTAAATGTGCTTGATATTCCTGTGCCATCTGCACCAGAGGAAAGCCAGAGTTGGGAATTTCATGGCAAGATGTGCCCTCAACAGGGCTCACCTTGTTCAGCTTGAGATTGCAACAGGAGAGTTCAGACATCCGGAAATGTGGGGTGAAGACGGGACTTTCCCAGGTATCAAATAAATCCAATTTGGAGAGGGGTGAGAATGGGGACTGATGTGCATTTTAAATCCACAAGGCAACATCAGATCAAATAGCTCATCTGAATGGAGCCATGGTGTTCCATCTATACCTTGTGGCTAATAGCCACTGATGGGTCTCTGCTCCATATTTTTATCTAGTCCCCTCTTTGTGTATGCTTGTAGCCACCACCACTTCCTGCAGCAGTGAATTCCATGTGTTAATTACTCTTTGGGTGAAGAAGTACTTCCTTTTATCTTTTCCAAGCCTACGGCTCATTAATTTCATTGAGTGCCCATGAATTCTTGTATTGTGAGAAAGAGAGAAAAGTACTTCTTTCTCTACTTTCTCTAGCCCATACATTTAGGACAACTACAGGCATAGCTCCATGTCCTGTAGAAGAAAAAGAGACTCCATAAAGACACATACACAAACTTGAGGAATATAGGGTTAAAACAGGTACATTGCACCAGCCCTTAAAATAGCGGCAAACACCCTTGTGCCCCCGTAATCCTGACCAGCTGTTTGCTAGGACTGCAACTTCATGTTGGGCATTTCTGAAGCCTATAACTTAGGGCAAGAAAATTGACATAATGAAAGGTTTGTGGGAGCAGAAATAAATTTGGATCTTAAATGAGGGATCATTAAGAGGTGCGTTGTCAGAGGAGATCTTCATTCTGGTTCATGTGGTAGACCTACATGATGGTTGTATCTTCTAACTTTGGGTTTGAGACACCAAATATGGGCTTCCTTTGGTTAAATGAATCACTGCCCCTAAAATTCCTATAGTTTGATGGGAAAGAGAGAGAAACTTGATCTCTTCTTCCTCTTCTTTGTGTGTAACCTCCCCTTCTCAGTCACATCACTAGGCACTGACCACAAAATGACACATCTGTAGTACAAGTAGAGGTGTGTGTGTTTGGTGGTGGTGGTGGTGGTGGTGGTGGAATTACCAAGGCCTTTTGGTATAGAAACATCAAGTGGCCCTGCTACAGTCAGAATGAAAAGACATTGGCAATATAGGCTGTATTACATATTTGGTCCCAAAGAAATGCTCTTTATTTCCCAACTAAAGAACGTTTTTTGTCAGAAAAAAAATTCTGACATGTATTTTACCATTAAAAAATAACAGCCACGCAAAAAGAGGAAGCACTGTGTAGTAGAAGTGAAGTAATCACAAAAGAAATCCAAGTTCTGATGCATAATACTAACCATTGTACAGTCAGTAGAACTAACAGGCAAACCCCCCGGAAATACTCCAATAGAGACATTTAACTACTGGAATTATATTCACAGTTAAGGCAGTAATTGTTTTCCCCATTTTCTTCCCACGAGGTCAAAAGTACCAGATACCAACTCTGCCCTAGGCCCCACTGCCTCCTAAGTCTGCATGACTATGCACAGACAAATGACCTAGTCTGAAACAAATTCCTCCCCTCTTTTTTTAACATCCAGCTTGATGAAAGGTTCTGGAGAAACTGAAAGTACATATATACATTTTCGCACTCTTTCATTAGAAGAAGAAGAAGAGAAGAGATTGGATTTATACCCCACCCTTCACTTGGAGTCTCAGAGCGGCTTACAAACTCCTTTCCCTCCCCCTCCCCACAACAGACACCCTGTGAGGTGGGTGGGGCCGAGAGAACTCTGACACAAACTGCTCTTTTTCAAGGACAGCTGTGCCAGAGCTTGTGGCTGACCCAAGGTCACATCAGCAGGTGCAAGTGGAGGAGTGGGGAATCAAACCCGGTTCTCCCAGATTAGAGTCCGCACACTTAACCACTACACCAAACATGTACTCTTAGCACACACACACACACACACACAAAGCTGTTTCTCATACACACAGGATGGTTATATTCCCATCCCCTCATGCTGCTGTTTCCTGTAGCTCTCTGGAGCTGAAAATCAAAGGGCTTGAGCCAGGATGGCCCTGCCAGTAGTGAGTAGCTGCAGAGGCTTGCTAGCTAGTGGTGGCTTCTCCACAATGCCTTTTTCTGCTGCTGCTGCTTTTGTGATTACTGCTGCTGTTTCCATGCCAGCCAGAGGGAGCAACAGAGACAAAAGGAATTCTCCTGTTCTGTTGCTGTACCGCTCCAGTATTTCATTCTGTGCTGATTTCTACCTTCTTCTTAAGTCTGATTTATCGAAGACCACTTCTGAAAGCAGTTCCAGCATGGGAGCATGCACATTTTGCCCCAGTGCTTTCTGTGCATTTGTTATCTCAACCCTGTATGTGTTACTGGGAGGGGTGTGCATTTGGAAAATGACAAATGAAGCCACAAGCTGAACATACCCAGGCTGCTTCCATGTGGAGGAAAGGTGCCATCCCCCAATGGTAGTAGCAGGAAGCAGCATAAGAATGGTGCAGAAATGGCATCCATGTGCTCCTGTTCCTGTGCTGCTGGTTGTCCCCGCCAAAGCATTCCCACTCTTCCCATTTCCCCCCTTATGCTGGCTAGGGATGCCAGTCCCCAGGTGGGGGCAGGGGAACCTCTGATTTCATGGGCTCCAGCCCGCTGCCAGTCAGCTAGCCAGCAGGGGAAGTCATGCCCCTAAGCCCTGCCCCCAACAGCAACCACTGCTGGCCATCCCACTCCCTCCCCTTCTGCAAAAGGGCCCTCTAGCTGATTGGTGGGAGCAAATAACCCACCTACCAGCTGGAGGGCCCTTTAAATCTTGCAAGACAGGAGGGCGAGAGGTGGCTGCTGGCTGCACGCCTGAACTCCAAGCTGGGAATTCGCCACTTGGAGTTCAGGTACGCCTATCCCCCACTTCTTGCTCCCTTTAAATGCTTTGGACAAGAAGCAGAGGGGACTAAGAAGGACCTGGCAACCCTAATGGTGGTGCAAAAGATTCCCTCTCCCCTATTGAGCTTGGCATGTAAGACCTTGAAAGGGTTAAGAGGAGGTAATAGCATGAAGCAGGGAGCTCTCTGCACCACTCTGAAAGTGGGGCTAAGCTCCACACACACACACACACACACACACACACACACACCGGCCTCTAATGGCAATGAAGGACATGCCATTCCATGAATTAGTCCTTCATCTGAATGCAAACAAGACTGGGAGAATGCCACAAGTTGTACTCAGAATGAATGCACTGAATTTGGCTGTGCTGCTGTGCTGCCCCCAGTCAGCGTTAACTGTAGGTATAGTAAACTGCTGTGTATCTTTAAGAGCAGTTGCACCTGGGAATTGTAGTTCTCAGTTGTAGTTCTCAGTGAGGGGTCCCAGAACCCCTGGATTGCAAGGGCTTCCTGCTTTTCCTGCAGGGAAAAATCCCCATGTGGAAACAGCAATTTTGTTAGCATTGGGATGATAACCAGCTTGAATGGAATTACTTCCAGCCTTTGGATCTGAACCAAATAGGCCAGATCTGGCTGTTCTTCTGGGGTGGTTCATCACTGTTTACTGCTCAATGCTCAATTGCCAGTGTCCCCCACACCCCGGGAGTTCCTAGGGCATTGTGCAGTGGGGCAGTGACACATTCTAGGGGTTCTACACAGGAAAGTGCTATTTTCTCAATAAACAATCTGTCCTCACACCTGTTTGTACAGGAAATAAGCCCTCTTCAGGAAAGGTCCTGCTTCTCCCTACAATTTCCCTTCTATTCCATTATTATCAGCCTAATTAATTGCCCCTCGTTCTTTTGGGGCTGGGAGGGTCAGTTAGGTTGAGACTAGGGGGTGCACCTTCCACAGTCATTTCTTTTAAACCAGAGTTTTCTGAGGGCTGCCAGCTTTGGGTTGAGAAATACCTGGAGATTTGGGGGGGCACAGCCTGGGGAAGGTGGGGTTTGCCACAGAGAAGAATCCACCCACCCCCATAAAAAAGCAGCCATTTTCTCCAAGGGAACTGATCTCTGTTGGCTGGAGATCAGTTGTAATACTGGGAGATCTCCAGGCCCCTGGAGGTTAGCAACCCTAATTTCCCCACATTCTTTTTTTTTAAGGTGTCATTCTTTACATGGATGCTAAAGTGACCAGGTACAATCATGACTCTGATTTGGCCCTCTCAGTATCCCTCTAATCATTCCAAAATCCAAACAGGAGGATCTGTATCAGACTAGAGGAGGAGAAGGAGTTGGTTTTATACCCCACCCTTCACTACCCAAAGGAGTCTCAGAGCAGCTTACAATCTTCTTCCCTTCCCCTCCCCACAACAGACACCCTGTGAGGTAGGTGGGGCTGAGAGAGCTCTGAGAGAGCTGTGACTGACCCAAGGTCACCCAGCTGGCTCCCAATTTGGTGTAGTTTTCGGGGGGGGGGCAGCTCTTTTCT
>NW_015166483.1:91239-95338 GCF_001447785.1 Gekko japonicus | reverse complement strand
AGGAATGAAGAAACAGCTTTAGCCTGTCTTCCCCCTGCCCCGCCACTACTCCTGTTTTTGCATTTACCAAGTACCCAGTGGGGCTGCTGTTGAGTCCACTGTGAAAGGTGGTTTTAACAATGGAGCCAGCAGTGGGTTCACCAAGCAGTTTGCAAATGTGAAAACAGAAAGGGGGGGTGCTAAACATTCTCCCTGTCTACAGGCAACCCCCCCCCCCAAAAAAAACAACTGATGTTTGTGGGGGAAGCAAAAACTCTGTCACACATCGGATACAAAATCCTAGTGTTGTTTTGCGATGAACAGAGAACTTTGTAATGTGTAGATAAGCCCTCCTAGGCCCAGGCAACTCCCAGTTTTTGAGGGCCCTAGCCATAATAAAATTAAAAATGACCAGGGGTCATTTCCTGCAGGAGTGCACAGGAGCAGAGCTCCGGCAGTAAAGAGCCCAGGGGGCGGGCACATGGAACAAGCCCCACCTCCTGCTCCCAGCAGCCCTCAGTCAGAGCAAGAAGCAGTCAGGTAAGTTGCAGAGCTCCCCACGGCCCCCCAGGCCCAAAACAGTCCAGTGGCACCTTTAAGACCACGTTTTATTCAGGTACAAGCTCTCCCTCCTCTGTGAGGACAGATCTGCACGTCCCCCCCTCCAATAGCTAGCAATCCAAAGCAGTCCAGTGGAGCCTGAGCGGTGGGTGTTGCCTTCTGACACACTTCCGGTGATGTCAGGGTGTGTGGCATATGCAAATAAGTTATGCTAATACGTTATGCTAATGAGCTCCTGCACCTCTTTTTCTACGAAATGACCCCTGAAAATGACAACATAGGATGCACAGAAAAACAACTTGAGAAACTTAATCAAATGCCAAAAAAAATGGAGGCACCCTTTGAATAGGGCTGCCGATAGGATTGCCATCCTTCAGGTAGGGCCTGGATTTCTCCTGGGATTGAAACTGATCTTCAGAATACAGAGATCACTTCCCCTGAAATAAATGGCAGTTTCAGATGGCAGACTCTCTATGGATTCACATCTTCCCCAAGCTCCTCCCCAAACTCTGCTCTGTCCCAAATCTCCAGGAATTTCCCAACCTCCAGGTTTGGTTTGGTTTGTTTGTTTTTTAGATTTCAGATTTTTCTGTGGCTTTTTTTAGGTTTGTGGAAAGATCTGTGTCTTCTATTCACAGCTCCAGTATCTGGATTTAAATATCCACACATTTGGCCATGTTGATTAGATATACTGAAAAAAACAGATCAAGATGGGTAGTTGTGTTTGTCTGCAGCATGGAGAAGAGCAAGAGTCCAGTAGCACATTAAAGACCAACAAAATTTGTGGCAGGGTATGAGCTTTTGTGAGTCACTGCTCACTTCTTCAGATATTGAAAGAACAGAATAGAAAGCTGCCTTGTGCATGAACCAACAAATGCAGAGGGCGATACGTATACAGCAGCAGAAATGTTTTCCTGCAGCACGGTTCAGGAAAGCATTTGAGTGCGTGCTTGTTTGCAGTCCATTGACATCACGAGAGCTTCCCTACCTGCTTAGTATTCAGCACATTTCCCGACTAGTGATGGGAATGCTTAAAGTCAAGCACATGTTTTATGCACCTTATTGAACCAGAGACCTTTATGCTCCATCTTTGCAACCACAATTCACGGAGCAGCATTTGTCAAAGGAGATCCCTCTTTCTTTGTTTTCAGCAGTGCAGCCTGCACTCTCTTGAAAGATAAAAAGATCTAGACGCCCTAATTCCTCCATATTTTAACATGCAGCCTTTCCATCTGTCACATACTGGTGAGTCATCATGAATTAAATTAAATCCCCCCTGCCCCCCTTTTAGGGATTTCCAGGCTGTTCTGCAGCTAGGAAGCCACTTGCCATTGTCTGACTTATCTGTTATTCATTCAACCTGTGAATGAGGCTCAGCCCCTCATTCATATAAATCCGACCTTATTTCTTGAATAAAAGGGGAGGGGGAGGAGAGAGTATTTCCCTTGCTGTGCTTCTGTCAGCTCTTTCACATTCTGGTTTGTGCTGAAGAATCAGTGGAGACCATGGTCCTCCAGCTCGGTTTTATATTGTCTGTATTTGGGCAGAGGGTCCTTCCTGATCAAAATCGCACAATGAACAGCCCTTTGTGATGCAGAGAGAAGAGCCAGTCTAAATAAAGATGGGAAAGAAGAGAAAGGGAAGCCACCCTTTTCAAAGAGAGAATATCTTGATTATGGTCAGTTCACTGTAGATGGACATGAATTATGCTTAAATTGAAGAAGGTGGCTGCGAGTCACTGCTTTCATGCTTCTTTAACAAAGACACAAAGACACAAAGGGATTAAAAGGATGGGAAGATATTGGGGAGTGGGGGGGATTAAAAGGATGGGAAGATATTGGGGAAAGAATCTGCAGCTTACAAACAAAGCTGGATTTCCTCTGTACCCAGAAAAATAGGGACAGGTTGATTAAATAGCATGCACAGTCATAGGTATATTTTGGAATATGATTTGGATAATGCAGAGATAAATTTGTTGTGATATTTAATAGAGAGCATAGCTCTGGGTATTGTTTATTTTTCTCTCCTTTCTCTTCACGTCTAAGTTCTCAATGGAAAAAAAATCAATATTTGTTATGTGAAAATGTCAGTAAAGAGTAAAAATTCAAATAAGATGTTGAACATTTTAATGCAGCATCCTTTACCAACATTTACAAATAATTTAAAATAGAATAGGGCAGGAATGGAGAGGCATGGATAAACCAACCTCTGAATGTCTTGCTTTGAAAACCCTATAAGGTTGCCATAAGTTGCCACTATATTCAAGGCAACAGAAAGCATATTTTCAGATCAAACTTCCTCCCCCCTCTATCCAACGGAGGCGATATTCTTAGGGATTCTAATCCTTCCGCATGCCAAACCAGATGTGGACTCCTGGACTACAAGAAGTCTCTTGCTCCTGCATCTCCAGCCCCAGAATGCAAACCAGCAGCCCTGACCTCCATGCACGCAGAAACAGCAGCAGGTCACAGAGAGAAGCCATGCTTTGCAAAAAGGGCAAGACGTTCCTGCACAAATGCCATGAACAATTTCCTTCTCCACCACACAGGCATTTCCTCCCCCCACCCAGTGCCGGATTTATGTATAGGCTAAGTAGGCTGAAGCCTAGGGCCTCTAAATCTAGGGGGTCTCCACAGCCCTGCCCCCCCAGTGGGCAGTCTCCCCTCTCCCAAAATTGCAAACCCAAGACTTCATGCAAGGGCAGGGCAACTCGGGCCCAGCAACTAGAAGACCCAGGGCCAGCCACTGGGGCTCAATTTGAAACTCTGGGGCCCAACTGGTATTTTTTTGGGGGGGCCCCAGTTCACAGCCAAAGTCTGCGGAATCTTAGAGATATAAATAAAGTCCATCTAGATTGCCCTGGTGCGGGGTGCCCCCTTAGGAGTGGCGCGTGGGACCCAATTTGGCCAAATTGCTCCAATTGTCTTAAGGCCAGCCCTGATGAGACTGTGCAGGGGTTGGACTGACAAGCCCTGCCCCTTCTAGATCCCTGGTGCCACTATTCAGAGTACAGACTTCAGGGCTCCAGAGCCAGCATCCCAGAGTCAACAACCAGCTGCACAGCCTTCCCCAGCTCAAGGGTCAGGTCAGTAGTGGTACGTGCTGCACTTTAATCAGAGGGAGAGTGCGAGGGGGAGGCAGCTGGGACTGATAGACCAGGCAAGCAAGCTCTCCCAAGTCCCTTCCATTCCTTCCCTCCTCCTTGGCTTGAACAGAGCAAGCACATGTTACTGGCACTGGCCTCACCCCTCCCAGGTAGGGTAGTCTATTTTTCACACTTCACAGAGCCCTGTCGAAGCCTGCAGCATGCACTTGCAACCCCTTTCTCAGAACTTCTTGGATATGAAAAGAAATATTGATGGTGTCAATTGTCATGCCAATAAATCCAAACAATACTACTTCATACATTAATAGTAGATTAATTGTTCTAAAGCCACTGCAGAATCTAATCAAAGTTTTACATATTTATTTTATATAACTTTTTGGGGGGCAGTTGGCTTTTTAAAATGGCTGGTATTGATTGTTGGATGGGAGCCTGGTGTTTGCTGCTGCTGGAATT
>NW_015166483.1:77580-83868 GCF_001447785.1 Gekko japonicus | reverse complement strand
GGCAACATATTAAGCAAATAACTTTTGGGTATGAGCTGCAGTTCTATTCCTATAATCTCTTTTATCAGGTTTTTTTACCATTTTCCAAAAAATTGTTATTTTGTCACACCTCCACTTTATCGTGAGGATATATAACATAATACATTTATCATCTTTACCTATTTTATCTGGCAATATATTGAGTAAAAAACTTTCGGGTATGAGCTGCAGTTCTACTTCTAAGATCTCTTTTATCAATTTTTTTACTATTTTCCAGAATTTCGTTATTTTATCACACCTCCACCATATATGATAGTACGTTCCTACATTATTTTTACATCTCCAACATGTATCAGGAACGTTTTTATAGCATTTGGCTATTTTATCGGGTGTCCAGTGCCACCTGTAAAACATTTTTAGTATATTTTCTTTATATGGTGTAGCTCTTACTAATTTTGCCGTTCCCCACATTTTTTCCCATTCATGATTCTTTATTGTGTGACCTATGTTTTGTTCCCAAACTTTCATACATGGTTTTACCGTTATCTCTTCCATATTCTCCTTCTGTAGAAGTTTATATAGCTTTTGTATTTGCTTATCTGCCGAGGATAACCAGATCTTGTCTATTTCTGACATTGAGTCTTTAAATTTTGTTTTTTTGTCCTTAGCAAATCTTGATTGTAATATAGTTCTTTCCCAACTTGTTAGGTTTATGTTCAGTTTTTGTAAATTCTCTGTTGTTTTTAATTTTTTTTCTTTAGTTAGTAGCTTTTCATAGGTTGCTTTTTTCCCATCTGTTAGTAAGGCTGGCAATATAAAAGCTTCGAGTGGCGACACCCACAACGGTACTTCATTATACATTGTCTCTTTAATTTTCTTCCAGATCTTAATCAGTGCACCCCTTATCATATGATTGTGAAAGTTCGAATGCACCTTTTCCTTATCGTACCAAATGTAGGCGTGCCATCCCATGCACAGGTCATGTCCCTCTAGTTGTAATAGCTTTTTATCTTCTAGAATTATCCATTCACATATCCATCCTATTGCTGCAGCTTGATAATAAATCTTCCAGTCTGGAATACCACATCCTCCTTTTTCTTTTCTATCTCTCATAAATTTCCATTTTACTTGTGCTTTTTTAGCTTGCCATACGAATCTTCTTGCCTTGCGGTCTAATTCTTCAAAAAACTTTTCATTTTTCAGGACTGGAATGCACTGTGCCAGAAATAGAAATTTCGGGAGGATGTTCATTTTAATAGTAGCTATTCTTCCCAGCAATGAAATGTGTAGGTCTTGCCATTTTTCAAGATCCTTCTCGATCTCCTCTAAAAGGACTTTGTAGTTGTTGTCGTAGAGATTTAAGTTGTTGTTTGTAATATTAATACCTAAGTATTTTACCTTTTTTACTACTTCTATATTTGATATCTGGTGTAGAGGATTTATGTCCGTTTTATTACAGTTCTTTGTTATTATTTTCGTCTTTCCTAAATTTATCTTAAGACCTGCTCTTTCCCCATATATTTGTATAGTATTCAATAAATGTTCAATCGAGGATATGGGGTCTTCCAGGATAAACACCAGGTCATCCGCAAACGCTAAAAGCTTGTACTGTTCACCTTTTAGTTTAAGGCCTGTTATTTCTGCATTTTCCCACACCATATCGTTTAAAGTCTCAATACCAAATATAAATAGTAGCGGTGAGAGTGGGCAGCCTTGTCTTGTTCCCTTTTGTATCGAAATATTTTGCGTTAGATCTCCGTTTACGATTACCTTTGCCCATTATTCTTTATATATGGCATTTATCAAGGTCTGAAAGTTGTCTCCACACTCCCACTGGCTTAGCTTAGTTTTCAGAAAGTCCCAGGTTACATTATCAAATGCTTTTTCTGCATCTAGAAAAACCATTGCCATTTGACTTCCTGGGTGTTGTTCGTAGTATTCTATTATGTCTACTATTATTCTTAAATTATTCTTTATTTGACGTTTTGGTAGGAAGCCTGATTGATCTCTGTTTATTACTTGTGTTAACACCTTTTTTAATCTTGTTGCTAATATTGTCGCAAATATCTTATAATCCACATTCAGAAGTGATATTGGCCTATAGTTCTTTATCTCATTTGGTTCAGTTTTTGGTTTGGGAATTAGAGATATTAATGCATCATTCCATGTTGCGGGTAAGTTTCCTGTTCTCGTCGCATTTTGAATCATTTCCTTAAATAACGGGTTTATTTCATGTTCTAATTTTTGATAGACCTCTGCCGGGATACCGTCCGGTCCAGGAGTTTTCTTTTTCTTTTGTTTTTTAATCGCCTCTACTATATCACACGTTGTAAATGGTTCATTTAGGATTTTTCTTTGTTCTTCATTAAATTTCTTGGTATTATATTTTTCAAGAAATTCTTTAATTTCCTTCTCATCTATTGCTGGTTGACTGTATAGTTTTTTATAGAACTCTTCCACAATGTTTTTCAGGTCTTGGGGGTTGTGTTTTATTTCTTGATTTACATTCTTTAAACTTGGGATTGTCCTTTTTTCCTTCTCTTTCCTTAGTTTATAAGCTAACCAGCGTGTTGGTTTATTCGCATTCTCAAAATAATACGCTTTGGTATATTCGATTTGGTTAGCTATTTCCTGTGTTAATATTAAGTTTATCTGGTGTTGGATATGTTTTATCTTAATTTTCATTTCCTCCACGCCCCCCTTACTTTTCCATTTTGTTTCTTCCATTTTAAGTTCATTTGTCAGTTTTTTTAAGATTTTCACATTTTAATCTTCCTTTCCATGCTTGATGTCTTATAAATAAGCCTCTCACCACTGCCTTCAAGGTGTCCCATATAGTAGTTAACGACATATTTTCTGTTTTATTAATGTTTACAAATTCTTTCACTTCTTTTTTAATCTCTTCTACAAATTTTTTGTCTCTTAACGTTCCCGTATTTAGTCTCCATCTCGATTTTTTTTGTGGTTCCCGTAGAGTTAGCCACATTGGATTGTGGTCTGCAAATGTATTAGGAAGGATTTCAGTTTCTATCACATCGTTTGCCATGCCTAAAGTTATCCACACCATGTCAATTCTTGACCACGAGGCATGTCTCGCAGAAAAGTATGTATAGTCTTTTTTTCCTGGGTTTCTTGTTCTCCATATATCTATCATGCTTAACTCTTCAGCTGTTGTTAAAAAGGTTTTTGGGAGGGTTGCTCCAGCTTTAAGTGTTTTTCTAGTTTTCTTTCTATCTTCAATGGGATCAAACACACCATTAAAGTCTCCTGCAATACATATCTCTTCTGGATTATCTTTGGTCAAAACCTCTTTTAATTCTTTAAAGAAGTCTTCTTGGTTCTGATTTGGTGCGTAAATATTTGCAATCTCTGTAGTTCTTCCAGCCCTGTTTATCTTTATAATTATCATTCTACCATCTTTGGATTTATAGATTAATTCCGGGAGTAACTTATCTTTCGCGTAAATTACCACTCCTCTTTTTTTGACCTTATCTGATGCAATAAATGGAGTACCTAATTTTTTATATTTTAAGTATTTTATATGTTCTTCTTTTATGTGTGTCTCTTGTAAACATGTGATATCTGAACGTAGCTTGCTAATTTGATATAGTACTCTTCTTCTTTTTTGTGGGCAGTTCAATCCATTTACGTTTATTGTTATTAAGTTTAATTTTCCCGCCATCTTATTTCTTGTCCTTTGCAACTATTTTTTAAATTTGGAGTCTTGTACGTATTTGTGATTCTGCTTTGAATCTTAGCTGCTGCTTCTTTTTCTCTTTCTTTCCATTTTTATCATCCTCTGCCTCTCTAGGTTGTGTATCTCTGTCAAACTGTGTTTCCTCTTCTTCTTCTTCCTCCTCCTCTTCCTCTCTTTCACTTTCTTCCTCCCCCTTCTGCCATCCTAGCTCCTCTTCTTCCTTTTCTAAGAAGTGTTCTACTTTAAAGAGGGAATCAATCCTATATCTTTTAGTTTTATAAGTGAATAGCACTCCTTCTGGCACCAACCATCTATACAATATTTTGTTTTCCCTTAGAAGTTGTGTTAGTATTGTGTAATTTTTTCTTTTTTCTCTGACCCTCCACGGTGTGTCTTTTAGGATCTTAATTTCTGCATCTTCAATTTTTAGTTGTTTTGTGTTTGCTTCTTGCAGTATCTGGTCTCTTGTCTTTTTATTGTAAAATTTTACTTGCACTTCCCTTGGGATTTTCCTTCTTTTCGCGTATGCTGAGTTTCTCCTGTAAATGCTTTCTATATCTTCGGCCTGTTCTTTTTCTGTTCCCATGTTAAATTGTTCAGTTATGTTGCGTACTAATTCTTCTTTTAGGTTTGTATTTAGTTGTTCTGGTATGTTTTGGAATCTGAGAATAACCCCAGATTTTTCCATTTCCAGCATAATTAATGTCTCCTCTAGCTTCTCTGTTTTAGAGTTTAGTTGTTGTACCTCCATGTCCAAATCATCTACTTTTTCTTCCATTCTATTTGATTTGTTCATGATTTTTGCTATTTCTGCCTTAATTTCTTCTGTGTCTGTTTTAATTTGTCTTGAGATTTCTCCTATTTCTTTGTGCATTGGTTCTAACTCTTTTTTAATTAGTTCTGCGTTTTGTTTGGATGCTTGCGCTAGACAGTCCATCATCATGGTTTGTAGATCTGCCATTGTGACAGGAGGTATATTTGACTTCAATTGGGATATACCTGCCCCTTGGCCTGGGGATCCTGAGTACGTTTTCTTAGTTGTACCTGTTGCCATCTTTAGTATATTATAGTCTGATTTATTTTACTATTATTTATTTTGATCCACTTTGCCTAATCTTCTCTTAGCTATCAGTTTATTATTTTTATGTTCTTATTCCCCTTGGTAACGTACTTATTTCAATATAGTTCTGTATCATTCGTTATGACTCTTCTCCCTTTTATTTCTTTTCCCTTTTATTTCCTAAGCTTTAAACTTTTAGCTTTTAACTTTTAACTTCCCCCCTTTTGTTATCAAGTGTTATCTGGTGTTAGTAGCAATAACAGTCAAATGTTAAGTGTTTACTTCTTTAAATACGTATTATAGCTTTCCCTTTATTTCTTATTCCCTTCTTATGTCTTTCTAACAGCCTAACAGTCTCTTGCAGTCTCTGTTCCGTTTTCTTCTAGTACTTTCCGTCCTTTCGTCGCTCCTCCTTTCTCGCCCCACCTCCATACACTTCTCCGTCTCTGTCTACGATCACGTGTTCCGAGTCGGCTGCTTCACTTCCGTGTTGTTTAGCCGCGTCACTCCGCTGCGTCGCTCCACGTTACTCCGGTCTCCTCCACGCTCTCCGCGTCACTCCACGTCACTTCACTCTCCAAACTGCGCCCCGCTCGCTGTGATCTGCCTTGCTCCGCCCCTCTGCACGCTCTCCGCTCCTCCGTCCCACCGCTCGGCGCCGCGTCGGCTCGCAAATCACCCTCAGCTGTGGTCTCTGGTCTCCGGATTCTTAAAGAGACAGAGAGATAAACGGCAGTATCAGGTATTGTATCACCTCCTCACTACTCGTTATAAAGCGTTTTATTTGTAGCTTTTATTTCAATAGCTCTACTCTATTCCGGCCCTTTTAGTTACTATATAGCTCTCAACAGTTACCAATGCTAGTTCTTTCCCCCTTCACCTCTATTATCACCTTCCACCTCTTTAATTTGACTATATTTTTATATCTAGTAAGTTCATGGACACTTAGCTTTGAAATATGTGAAGTCCTCGTTGTTTGATGTTGTTCCGATTCACTCCGTTCGGTCTTCCCAGGCCCGTCTTGTGCTCAGTAAAGGCAAAGGTCCTTTACTTGCCTTCCCCCACTTCTGCGTCGAGACAAAACCAAAAGAAAAACTCCCAGCCAGGTTAAAAACGCCACTTCACCTGGCCGGTTGTATAAGTCTCTTGCAAGCACACTCCAAAATTAAAGAGAACCTAGGCTAGCAAAAAAAAAAGCCTAAGAAGTGTGGGTTTTAGGATAGAAACGTACGGAGCACTGCACCACACGTCTATCCTCGCCGAGCTCCAACCAGCATTTCCAGGATACACTACTTCTTGTATTTCCTCTCTCAGGCCCAATGAAGACGGAGGTCCTGTACCTGAGATGAAGGGGGGGGGGTTGAATCAGGAATCAGGCTACCCACCCTGGATCGTGCAGTACTTGTGAGGTGAGGAGCCTGGGGTGGTCCTAGATGCCTTGCTTTCTATGAAGGCCCAGGTCACCACAGTGGCCAGATCTGCCTTTTACTACCTTCACCAGATCCAGCAGCTAGCTCCCTACCTCTCCCCCCAGGACTTGGCTACAGTGACC
>NW_015166483.1:67580-77531 GCF_001447785.1 Gekko japonicus | reverse complement strand
CCCCCTTCTGCCACCTATCAACAAAATGTTTGCCTGGGAAAGCAAGCCAGCACTGCTGAGACCCTGGCCCTGGGGGCTTCTTTGGGAATGGGGTGGGGGACAGGGGAAATCACCCATCAGCAAGCTCTGGGTTCAGGACCTCAGGGTGGATGGTAAGGGAGTGACCGACCCATAGGAATGAATCGGAAAGAGAGAAGCCATGACAGGTAATTGAGGTCTGGGTGTTAGGCAGCTTCTTTAAGTGCGATCATCTCCTTGAGGCTGATGCAGCACTCCAGCTCTTCAACACATGCACAAAACAAAGACAAAAAGTGGAGAAAAACAATTCTCAAAAGTGAATGTTAAGGGACAGAAGGCCAGTGGGGGAAAACCAAAGTAAAAATGTTAGTATGAGCTGATTGCACTGATAGCATGATCACTGGAACTAGGGATGTGCATTCGGTTCATCCATTCGGGCCCCTTTCGGGCTGCTGCGGGGGATTCTCTGACCTGAATCGGTTTGCTGCCGAATTGCGGCCGAAATTCGGCGGCAATTTGGCCCCATTATATCCTATGGGCCATTGAAGTCAATGGTAAAAACATAGGGTATATTCTCGGGGCTGGAGGGAAGGGGGTTTGAGGGAGAGGCTCCAAACTTGCAGAATAGCTGCTGGAGACTCTTCCCAAGATACCTACCATATTTCAAGAGCATTGGACCAGGGGGTCCAATTCTATGGGACCTCAAACAGGTTGCTTCTATCCCCTCCATGTTTCTCTATGTTGGGGGGAAAAGTTACTTTTCCCCCACGGTGCTGTTAGTTGCTCTGGGGGGGGGGACGGGGTTTGAAGGAGAGGCTCCAAATTTTCAGGATAGCTTTGGAAGCCTCTCCCCACATAAACCCCCATGTACCAAAGCAACTGGACCAGTGGGCTCAATTCTATGGGCACCCAAACAGATTACCCCCATTATCTCCATTGTTTCCAGTGGTCTACTGACCAATGGACATGTTGCTCTCTACTTTCTCCATTTAAAAATATCTGACCAGGTTTGTATTTCAGAAACAGAGAAGCTCTTGGAAACTGAAAGTGGTATTGACATTCCAATAATTTTCTTCTTAGTCCTGTGGGATTAATGGAAAATTCTCTAATGGTTAATTTGTCTTTGTATCAGTTACTGACCAGGACTCTCTTGATGTATGGACGTGGTAGATCTATACCAAAACAATGTGCTTCTGAAAGTTTCTGATTGCACTCACACATGTACCAGACATTTATTTGCATTTTCTAGTGGTGAGTACAGCACTGTGCAGGGTCAAATGAAGGCAAGAATTACACTAGGCATTTTCAGGATGCCAGGGACACTCATCCAGCATCTCTGGCCTCTGTCATCCACGCGTGCCATTTCTTTACCCTTTTAGTGCAGGATACATTACTTCTTGTATTTCCTCTCTCAGGCCCAATGAAGACGGAGGTCCTGTACCTGAGATGAAGGGGGGGGGGGTTGAATCAGGAATCAGGCTACCCACCCTGGATCGTGCAGCACTTGTGAGGTGAGGAGCCTGGGGTGGTCCTGGATGCCTCGCTTTCTATGAAGGCCCAGGTCACCACAGTGGCCAGATCTGCCTTCTACCACCTTCACCAGATCCAGCAGCTAGCTCCCTACCTCTCCCCCCAGGACTTGGCTACAGTGACCCATGCAATGGTCACTTCCAGACTTGATTACTTCCAGACTTGTAACTCACTTTATGTGGGCTTGCCCTTGCGGCTGATCTGTAAACTCCAGCTAGTACAAGATGCAGCGGCGCGCCTGCTGACTGCTTTGCCTGTGCAGGTGCATATTTGGCTGGCGCTACGCCAATTGCACTGGCTGCCAGTTGAGTACTAGATCCACTTTAAGGTATTGGTGTTAACTTTCAAAGCCCTGCACGGCCTGGGACCGATATACCTGGGACCGATATACCTCTCCCCATGTGTGCCCCAGAGAGCTTTGCGCACTGTGAATCAAGATGTGCTGGTGATCCCCAGCCCAAGGGACGTCTGCTTAGCCTTAGCCGGAGCCAGGGCATTTTTTTGCCCTGGCTTTGGCCCGGTGGAACATTCTCCCACCTGAGATCAGGGCCCTGCGGGATTTGTTACCATTCCACAGGACCTGCAAAACAGAGCTGTTTCACCAGGCCTTTGGCTGAGGTGGTGGGCGTCCAGTAAAATCTTGGCCTTCCCTGATGAAGATGAACCTAGCAATCCTATTGTTCAGTGACCCCAAGCTGGGTCTGACGAGGTACACACTCCGAGCCCCTAATTTGTGGCTGGGCTCCCCCCCCCACCTCTCCCCAGCAGGGTTTAAATGGACCCTTAGATGCTGCTGGGGAGAGGCGGGGGCTGCACGCTTGCACTCTGATCTGCAAATTCAGGGCTGGGTGTGCAGGTGCATGCGGCTTCCCCCCACTTCTCCCCAGCAGGGGTTAAAAGGACCATTAGATGCTGCTGGGGAGAGGCGGGGGCCACACGCTTGCACCCCGAGTGCCAAATTCAGGGCTCAGCATGCAGGTGCATGTGGCTTCCCCCCCCCTCCCCAGGAGGATTTAAACAGAACCTTTAGATGCTACTGCTGGGGAGAGGTGGGAGCCTCCACTCCCCAATGTGATGATGTCACTTCTGAGTAATGTCATCACACTGGAGACTGCCCGCCCCCTCCAGTAACACCCCCCAAAGTTCCTCACTGGGGACTTTGAGGGACCTGGCAACCCTCCATCTCACATGGCCCAGGTTAAGAAGATGTTTGAGAAACCAGTGGCTCCACCTGGAAAACTCTGCATGAGGATAAATAGTGCCCTCAATTTTAATTTAGGTTGTTTTAAATTGTCTTCATTGTCTATATTTATACTTTATATGTTTGAAATTTTGATATGTTTTGATATTATGCTGTGGTCTGCCCTGAGCCTGCTTACAGGGAGGGCAGGATATAAATGTGAATAATAAAATAAATAAATAAAATACGACATTTGCAAGCCCACCTTCCTGCCAGATAAATAGGGCATCAGCCTCCAGGTGAGACATGGAGTTCTCCTAGAATTACAACGGATCTTCAGACTATGCCAATGAGTCCCCCGGAGGAAATGGCAGCTTTGGAGGGTGGACTGTATGGCAAAAGACATCTCTGCTGAGCTCTCTTCCCTCCCCAGACTCTGCTCTCCCCAGGGATCTCCAGGAATTCCTCCCAGCTGGAGCTGGCAACAGCACAATACACTGGATTCCAGTTACTGACAGCCTACCAGCAACCTCTTCTGGGTTGATGCGGCCCTCCCAAATGAAGAGAAGTCACTCTCGTCTCTCTCTTCTTAGCTTTTGGTTGCTATGGATAATCTCGAAACATCTATCATGGCTAATTCTGATCATATTAACAATAAAAGAATAATTTTAATGCGGTGGCCAGGGTAGGGTTGCCATGTGCCCCCTGACCACCAGCAAGGGATGGGGGGAGGGTTGCCAGTCAGTTCGGGAAACTCCTGGAGATTTGGGGATGGAGCCTGGGCAGAACAGGGACCTCAGTAGGGTACAGGGCCATAGAGTCCCACCCTCCAAAGCATCCATTTTCTCGTACAGGAATTACAATTTATCTTCAGAAAGGGAAGCGGCGAGGGAGCCTAAGCGGCAAGCAGCGAGGGGGGGCGAGTGGCGAGGGAGCCTAAGAAAAAAAAAAAAAAAAAAAAAAAAAAAAAAAAAAAAAAAAAAAAAAAAAAAAGAAAGGGAAGCGGCGAGAAGCGGAGGGGGCGAGTGCCGAGGGAGCCTAAGGAGCCTCGCGGCTGCCACCGCCACCGCCTCGGAGCCAGCCGGGCGGGTGGGCGGCTGGGAAACATCAGGGCCAGGGGGTGAGGGGGGGACCCGCAGCCGCCTCTGCTAAGGAGCCTCGCCGCCGCCACCTCGGAGCCAGCCGGGCGGCCGAGCGGCCGGGAAACATCAGGGCCAGGAGGGTTAGGGGGGGAACCGCCACTAAGGAGCCTCGCCGCCGCTAAGGAGCCTCGCCGCCGCTGCCGCCTCGGAGGCAGTCGGGCGGGCGGCCGGGAAACGTCAGGGCTAGGGGGGTGAGGGGGGGAAATGCCGCTGCCACTAAGGAGCCTCGCAGAGAGACTGTGGGGCGAAGAGATAGAAGGGGGGAGAGAGAGACTGTGGGGCGAAGAGAGAGGGGGGAAGAGAGAGAAGGGGGGAGAGAGAGACAGAGAGAGAGACTGGGGGGAAGAGAGAGAACGGGGGAAAGAGAGAGACTGCCCCCCCGCGAGTATCGCGGGTCCCCCCTTGTGATTAATAATCACACAGCCAACATCAGTGATATACCCTTAGCTACTCAGAAGCTGTGTGCTCCCTGGGGGGAAAATGTCTTGCTTGAAGATGAATGTTTTTAACTTTGCCTCTGAACTTTGCCTTTTTATTATTAGCCGAGTTGAGGAGATGGTACATGACTTCTCTGTACTCCTGCAGTGAAAGCACCTCTAAGATGCTAGTAAAATCTTCTTTGAGCTGTGGCGGCTGAATTAATGTTAAGATGGTATTATTATCAGTTTCTTTATATTCACTACCAAACTGGGCTGGCAGCATTAATGGTTTCTTCAGTGATTCATGAGCTTAAACTTCTAATCTCCTCAAGAACAGGAAATGAAAGGCAAGGAGAACAATACACACTGGGAGATGATACATTTAAATGCTGTATGACTGTTTGGGTTGTTTTTTGCACATCCAGAGGAATGTTTCATTTTCTCCTGTATGGTTTTCTCAGTGTTGTTGAATTACAGTAGCTAGTATTGTAAAAGAGTGTATGTCAGAGCAATGGGAGAGAGAGAAAAGTGGCATGGTATCCTTCCACACCTGTGGTCCATTTAACATATTTTGGTATATAACTGTTGTGTAAATTAATAGTATGGTAAATTAAATTAACTTCAGATGTTTGGAATACCTGCAGTCAGTTATCAAGCATTAACAAGAATAGAGTTGCTGTAAGTGGAGTCAAAAACATTAATGAAAGTGGCTTAATATCAGGCAGGGCGTACCTTCAAAACCTTTCCAGATATTCTTGTTGTGTAATACCACAGTCCAGCTAGATAGCAGCCTTGCTCAGCCAGAGTTGTTTGTGCAGTCAGGACAGGCAAGCAGGGACTGTAGAGGCAGCCATGAAGAGAAAGATTCTTCTTTCTACAGTAACTGAAAACCTAGTCCCAGAAGAATCTGTTTCCAGCTATTCTTTGCCTCTGTGTCCACTGTGGAAAGTGTGGGGCCAGTAGCCAGGCCACAGCCACTGTTTTCAGGAAGGGAGTCTGAAGAGCTGAGCCAAATTAAGGTGGTGAAAATGAAGTCCTACTGGGAAGATTAGAAACCAAATAGTCTCCAGGGCCTGATGATATATACCCAAGAGTTCTTAGGGAACTCAAATCTGAAATTGTTGGTCTACTAAGCAGTATGTGTAACTTGTCACTAAAATCAGCCATTGTGCCATAGGGCTGGAAAGAAGCAAATGTTACACTGATTTTTAGAAAAGGGATACAGAGGGGAACCAGGAAATTATAGGCCAGTTAGTGTAACATCTGTTCCAGGCAAATTAGTAGAAACTGTAAGCAAAGACAGAATTACTAGGCATAGAGGAACAGAGTGTGGCTTCTGCAAAAGGAAGTCCTGCCTCACCAACCTTTTGAGGTTCTTTGAGAAAGTGAACAAACTTGTAGATAATGGTGATCCCGTTGTCATTATAAATTTGGACTTTCAAAAGGCTTTTGACGAGGTACCTGAGTAAGCTTAGTAGTCATCGAATAAAAAGATGGACCCTTTTAAGGTTTAAAAATTGGTTAAATGACATTCTTGCAACGGAGAGAAGTAAGGTGTGGGGTCCCGCAAGGATTGGTATTGTGGCTGGTTCTATTTACTTTGTTCATCAGTGATTTGGAACTGGGGGTGGGCAGTGTAGTGGCTGCATTTGCAAATGACACAAAATTATTCAGGATGGTGAAAACCAAATCCATCTGTGAGCAGGCCACAATGTAGCAAATGAAGTGTAATATAGGTAAGTGTAAGGAGATTCACATTGGAACAAAAAAATCTCAACTTCAAGTATTTGCTAATCGGGTCCTCCAAACTTGCTGAGACTCAGGCTGTGGTCACACCGGAAGGTAATTCTGCTTTGTTCCTGCTTTAATTTAATCGGGAACATTTTTCTTCGGGTTGGGCTGATTAGATGCAGCCGGCCCCTCTCTTCCACCACCCGCTCGCCTGCCAGCTCCTAAGGAAAATCGCCGTGCATTACCCGTGTTTTTTTTTTTTAAAGCTTCCGGTTTGAGCACTTGAGCAAGCATGCGCTTAATAAATCCATTATTAAACATTATTTTATGTTCATTTCTCTGTTTAAAGATAATATGACAGCTCCAGCAAGCTGCCTGTTCGACCAGCCCCGGAGGGGCGGGAAAAGGAAGACTGGCCGAGAGGGCTGCTGCACTCAGCTTGGCTCGTCGGGGCTGCGGAGGAGCCTCCACCGCGCCGAGTCCCTCCAGGCGATCCTGCCAGCCACAGGGTGAAAATAGAACAGGCAATATTATAATGCCCATGTATAAATCTATGGTGCAACCTCCTTTGAAATACTGTGTGCAGTTCTGGTCACCATATCCTGAAACAAACATTTTGGAGCTGGAAAAAGTACAGAAGAGAGCATCCAGGTTCATTAAGGGGTTGGATCACTTTTCCTGTGCAGAACAGCTGTAGAGTCTGGAAGTTTTCAGTTTAAAAAAGAGAGGACTGGGGGGCACCATATTTTAAAATTTTATTTATTGGGTTTCTAAACTGCCCTCCCCCAAATAGGACTCAAGGCAGTTTACAACATTCAGTGAATACATCATAGCATGATAGAGGTTTATAAAATTATGCACAAAGTAGAGAGCGGAGAGGGAACTTTTACCCCACTCCCAAAATATTAGAACTTGAGGGCATCTCATGAAGTTGATGGGCAGCAGATTCAGGATGGACTGAAGAAAATACTTCTTTACTCAATGAGTGATTAAAATGTGGAATTTGCTGCCATAGGAGAAAGTTATGACCACAGGAGTAAAGGTTCCCTTGCTCGAAAGCCAGTCAAATCCGACTCTAGGGTTGCGGTGCTCATCTCCGTTTCAAAGCCGAAGACCCAGCGCTGTCCGAAGACGTTTCCGTTGTCATATGGCCGGCATGACTAAACACCAAGGTGCACGGAACGCTGTTACCTTCCCACCGAAGTGGTACCTATTTATCTACTTGCAATTTCTTGCTTTCGAACTGCTAGGTTGGCAGGAGCTGGAACTAGAGATGGGAGCTCACTCCATCATGCGGCACCCAGGTCTCGAACTGCTGAACTACCGACCTTCCACAGCCTGCAGTTCAGCGTCTTAACCACTTGAGCCACCGTAGACAGCTTTAAAAGGGGATTAGACAGATTCATGGAGAATAGGAATATCAGTGGCTAGCTACTAGCGATGGTGACAAAAGAGAACCTCCACATCCAGAGACAATAAATCTCTGAATATCAGTTCCAGAAGGCAACAACAGGGGAAGGCCTTGGCCTTTATGCCATGCTGTTGTCCCTCCAGAGTAATTTGTTGGCCACGGGGTAAACCAGGATGCTGGACGAGATGAACCACTGGTTTAATCCATCAGGGCTGTTCTTATGTTCTTATGCCCAGAGATGCATGGGCATCAAACATTTTCTTATAAACTTTTAACAAAACTGCTAGGATTCCACTCCATCGTACTTTGGCATACCATTGGATAGGGGATTGCAAGTCTGAATGCTTCTTTCTTTGGAAAGCTATTATGCCTTGGAGAAGGGCTATTTGCTAGCTATAATGACCCACACGATATTCCTGTCTGATGGGACATAACAGGGTCCCCCCCCAATGTTACCATTTCAGAAATTCAAGCATATAAATTCCAGATTTCCTGTGAATGCTTGGAGAAGGGCTATTTGCTAGCTATAATGAGCCACAAGATATTCCTGTCTGATGGGACATAGCAGGGTTTTCCCCTTCCAATGTTACCATTTCAGAAATTCAAGCATATAAATTCCAGATTTCCTGTGAATGCTCTTCTTCAGCTCTCAGCAGTGGAATATCCAAGCACCAGATGTCTGAGTGATGTCTTTGGCAACAAACTACAGTGTACCAGTTGCTAGGTATTTTTCCTATCTCAAACACTGTTGATAACTATATCACATAAATTCTATCCTAATATTTTATCCACTGGATAGTCAATGAAAAACAGATATAAAACAACATGCTGGCCATTCCATTTCAGAGATACAGACTGTCATGGCTGCAGTACTGAAGGCGCACTGAAGACTGGTGAAAGCTTTGCCAAACATGAATATTTGGATCAGTGGGACTGTTCAATTTCAACTCTGCTTCTGGAAGAGCCATGAGGCTAACATGGGCCTTAGAGAAGAGGCATGAATGACAAACGCAGATGCTCAGTTGCCAAGCAAAAGAGTTACAATAGTGCTAAATGATTCAATGGATTGTTCAGAGAAGCACCAGAAGACAAGAGCCAAGTCATTCTTTAGAAATAAATGTGAATTACAGATGTCAGTGGAGGCTTAAACTCTTAACAAAAACTTTATAAGGACATTTAAGACAAACACGGCAAGGCTGTCTGGAAGAGGGTTTCAAATTCCTCCCAACTCTGCATCAGATGTCTAAATTAAGCCCACTCTCTAAGGATGAGAATTGGAGCACTTGAAACTGGGAGAAAGGCAGAAGAGAGAGGGATGAAGTCGCGACTCATTCACAGGCAGCCTTTTAAGAAAGGATACAACTTCATAGACTGCTGCCAGGACTGGAATAACCCAAAGAAAATTTCTGGCAGGCTGAAAAGCCCGTATCTGTAATTGCCACATTATACAATGCAAGTGTGCAGTCTTTCACTTCAATTCGGCTGATGCCATCTTGGGGCATGAAGGGAAGTAATGAGATGGTGTAGTGGCTGTGGCCTTGGAATGCTATAGTCGGAGACTGCCTGGTCATCCCCTCCACTGCCCACCATTCTCTCAAAGGCCAGTCGTGGGAATGGGGTGGGTGCCCTGGCATTGCACCAGCATCAGACATAATTTCTGGCAAAAATGGGAAGTGACCTGTTCCCCCCCACACACACACACACAATCCTTCCAGGTGCACCAGGTGGTGACCTGGCTCCTGAGGCCAGGAAAGTTTCTTATTCAAATCTCACACTGATCTGACTCCAGTAGGTGACTTTAAGCCAACCACTGTCTTTCAATTGCAGTTGCCTAGCTAACAGATGCCTGCATTGCAGGGTAACAAAGGACTGAACAATTATTCCCTATTCCATTTTTTAAAATTTCTTTATGCTTTTGTCAGTGCTTTTGGTTCTTCTTTTTTCCCTGTTGGTTGTATAGATTCATTTGTATTATGTTTTTAGATGCATTTGATGTTTATACGTACAATATATGTCATCTAATATTTAATGCCAAACCTGGCTCCCCATGCAGCTCTTTAGACCCAGGAAATGGGGCTAGGTTCCATAGGGAACATTATTCTGCAGGCCTGGGGGACCCCCACAAGGTTTGCAGAAAAATTGTGCCATCCAAGTGGGCAGGAGGAGGGTAGAGCCAGAGCTGCAACCACATGTGTGAGGCAGGTGGGGGTGGCAGTACTATGGAAGGTTGGGGGAGAGGAAGAGAATCTGGAACTGCCCTCTCAGCCCCTCATCTCAGGAGCCAGGTGGCCACTGGCAGCAGCTGTGCAGGTGGGCAGCCTGGCTAGTGGGTGGGCAGCCCAGCAAAAAAGGGGTGGAACAAAAAGGAATTACCCCCCGAATTTCTCATGTGTCCCCCACTTATGTATGTCAAATGCTGGTTCATACATAATATCTGAAAAACTGTGAATTTTATAGAAAAAAAATCAGCATGAGGAGACATTTAAAAAAAATTACTCCTCTCTGTCATACGAGGGAGAA
>NW_015166483.1:63705-67542 GCF_001447785.1 Gekko japonicus | reverse complement strand
CAGGAATGAAATATTTAACATTGTTAAATTTATAGAGATATTGTGTCTAAACACATAATGTATGTAAAACATAAATGCCATGTATTGTTAAATGAGCTCAGTCCTTGCTAACCCAGAAGACCATGACATTAAAATGATGTGAAACTGTACACAAACACTAAAATGTATCTGCATCTTGGCAGTAAAATTCATTTTTCAAAATGTTACCATTTCCCATTGAAATTTGACTTAAAACTAAGTAACGTAAGTTGATTAATGCCAAGGCAATAATGCTAAATTAGATTCAATATTATAGAATCCATAGTGGCAAATAGATGCGGGGGGGGGAAATAAAATTTTTAAAAATCATTTCAGACTTTTGGAAGATAATTTGAGTTAGGATAATCTGTTGACAATTTCACATATTTTACTAATTTCTGTTCTGGAATACATCAGTTGACTTTTCTAGGATCAAGATGCCAAATACATCCTTCCCTGACACCAGTGCATTATAAATAATGAACATATATTCATTTTTTAAAATAGTTCGAGGTAGACAGACCAGCTTCTAGTGACATTAGAGCTCATGGTACTAGTGGTACTAGAGCTATCTTAATGATATATTGTATATTAATCTAAGTATATTAGCAATGATAAGAGGTAGTGAAAGCACTGGTTTAAAGTAATCAAATACTGAAGTGTCTACTTAAATCTGACAATAAATACTGACAATCTAACAGTATAAATCTGACAGTAAATAAATAAATACAAAGTTGGGTTTTGTTCCCCATTAAAGTCAAGGCCAACATTCTCATAGACCCAAACTAATCTGGGTTATGGTAAAACTATACATGTCCTAACTACTGTTAGTATCATAGGACTCAGTCTATGACACAGAATAAAATGCCATCAGAACTTCCCAGACTAAATAAGCCTCCTTTATAGCTCATCTCTTCCTCTCTTCCCCAACTATGACTTACCACAGTAATTTATCAGACTCTAGCCCCCCACCGTTTTCCAGAGTAAGGATCCTCCATTCGTGGCTGATGTCCTGACAACCCATTGAAGAGAGGACAAAGAGATAAGATTCATTTCATGGGGAGACTGTCCAACAAGTTCCATTGTGGTAGCTGTGTTATTCTATTGTAACAAAACAATATAGAAGTCCATTGGTGTTTGTTTGTTTGTTTGTTTTCCTGCCCTCCCTGCCCAGGCCGGCTCAGGACGACTTACAGAACATATAAATCAAAAGTACTAGTAGTCATAGGAGCTAGTAAATGATGGTGGTGTTCTCTCAGCATCCAGATGGTCAGCTGCCGCTATAGTCTGAGTTCTTGCCAAGCTATTAGTTATTAGGATGGTACTGATATTGGGCCAGGGCCACAATATCGGGAGGTGGCCTCACCTGGAGGACTGTGCACAGTTCTGGAGGCCTCCCTTCAGAAAGGATGTGAACAGAATGGAATGGGTGCAGAGGGCAACAAAGAGAATCTGGGCCTGGAGACCAAACCCTATGAGGAAAGGCTGAGGGACTTGGGAATGGTCAAACTGGAGAAGAAGAGGTTGAGAGGGGACATGATCGCTCTCTTTAAGTATTTGAAGGGCTGTCACTTAGAGGAGATCAGGGAGCTATTCCTGTTGGCAGCAGAGGATAGGACTTGCAATAATGGGTTTAAATGATGGATGGATATTAGGGAAAAAATTACAGTAAGAATAGTTTAGCAGTAGAATCAGCTGCCTAGGGAGATGATGACCTACCCCTCACTGGCAGTCTTCAAGCAGTGTCTTGACAAACACTTGTCAGGGATGCTCTAGGCTAATCCTGCATTGAGCAGGGGGTTGGACTAGAAGACCTTTAGGGCCCCTTCCAACTCTATGATTCTTCAACTTAACACATTTATTCTAGTGTGAGATTTCATGAGACAGAGCTCACTTCTACAGATACAATAAATACAACACTGAAAGGCCCACTTCCTCTAATGTTCAGGGCACATAAAGAATGTGTGTGTGGGGGGACACTTATCAGCATTACTGATTTGCGATGGTGCCTAGTGAGCCCTTGAGATACACACCCTGTTTACATTCCTTTTAATCCATCTCATTGCCACTACCCTCTCACCATGCTCTCCCCTCCCTCCTGTTTACTCTCTGACAGTGCATACACACACGCTCTGTACATTCCTTTCTTGACACAGTGTACACAAGGTCTCCTCCCAGAATGAACAAAGCAAAACCCTACCCCTCATGTAAACAACACTGTCAGAATGTGAGCAGAAACAACAGAGCAAAAGGAGTCCAGTGATAAGGCTTAATCCTCGACTACTTCACCTTTAATTCATGACGGTAGCCAGGAGTCAGGAGGGCTAATACTTTTTTCTACTTGAACCTTAAGTCAACAAGTTATGCTTTTCCGTTCAGTCTGCTGATTGTGATGAATGACAGAATCCTTGATTGTAACCTGCAGTTTCAACAGTACACTTATGGGCTTTTTATTCACGTAGAGCTGGGGTTAGATTTACTCAGTTTTATGAATACTCATAAAACCGTCTTCTGATAAATACCTGACAAATAAAAGAAAGTGCATGTGCTCGATGCACTAGAAAAATAGAATATCCATTCCCTGAGGGACAGGAGGTTTCAGGGCAGCCAGTTGCAGGATCAGTTTCATTGTGAAAAGGCATTTCTTGTGCCTTTGAAAAGAAAGTTTGGTGGGAAAATATACAGGTTGATATGAGAAGGAAGCATGCATGGACACAGGCTACACTGCTCTGTAAGGGTAAAACTGTATGTCACATTGAGGATTCATGAACAGATCAACCACTGTGTAATTTAGTGTTTCAAAAAGCAACATCATGGGGGAAATACGGACTGGGGCTGCAGTGTTGGGGAAGGGGAAGCTAACTCTTCCCACAAACTCCATTTATCTGATTGAAAACACCTCTGCCTGCTTTTAGCCACAGAAGGCAAAAAAGGCAGACCTTATACAGTCATCTGCTTTTTTTCTCTATTAATGTTAAATGCAGCTGGAGGGGCCCATTTTTGATCAGGGAAATTATGTGTGTGCATGATGGGGAAAAATTAACCCTTCCTCATCTAGCTACTTATCCCCAGTCCATATTATCCCCCATACTAGCCCTCCTTTTGAGGCTATGTTTAAGTGAAATACTCACATCCTTTTACATTTATTTATTTACTTACATATTTCCTTCCATCATTCATACTTCTCCTTTCTCACAGTAACTGAAGAAAGATTACAATAATTAAAACCAACACCACAATAAAAATAATTACAATTTAAAAACTAACAATAGGTACAATAAGACTCTCTAGAAAAAAATTGTAGGTTAACTTCATTTAACTGTTATTCAGCTGGCTTAAAAACAGTCTTTAAATTTCAAAGTCCTAACTTTCAACAAGCCAAGCCACAATAAAAATAAAGATCTTAAAATTAATGAAAATAACAGTTCTATTAAAAGCAAACTACTACAGGGCAGATAAATTTTATTTATTCTTATATACTGGGAGTGACTCTTCACAATCATTCTGCTACTGCTGAATAGGCATGAATTAACTGTAAAGAAAATTAACTGTAAAGAAACTGTAAAGAAAGGAGCTTCCGGTTTGTGGATCAGCGATGGCGGTCGTTCTCCCCGGACCTCGGGGGAGTGACTCGCACACCAGTGGTATGGAGGGGTGCTACCTCAAGTAGCACCCACACGGAGCCTTTGTGATAGGCTCCAGGCCATAGGGCTTTTGAGGGGCAGCCTCTTCGACAGCTAAATGCCGGAGAATTGAGGCTTCCCTCTGCCCTGACAGTCCTGCTGCTGTGTGGCCCTCAGGCACAAGCTGATTCAACTG
>NW_015166483.1:57915-62911 GCF_001447785.1 Gekko japonicus | reverse complement strand
GTACAGGTGGGCGATCCCAGAGGGTGTCATCTTTAAAATCACAACGACAAAAGAGAAGATTGACTCCATTTTTAAAGCCAAAGCCAAAGAATTTTTGAGACGTCAGTTGGGATTGGAGGAAGAATCCAAAGATGAAGTATCGAAATCAAGTGACTCCGCTACCTCTGGAACGGATGAGGACTCTGCTGTAGAAACGGGTGCAGGCGCAACAAAAGTTACATATGATTTCAGAGACAGAAAACCGAAGTAAAGGCAGAAGGACTCCGAAAATTGCCTTTTGAAGTAAATAACAAGAAGATGCTCAGAAATTTCTCTCACAACAGCTAACATACTAACATTGAAGCCGACACAAACAAGAACTCTGCAAGTATATTGTTGTACTAACACTTTTATTAATAACACTTAGATTAACACGGATAGGATCTCCTCCTCTTGGGTTTTTAGTGTAGTGTGGTTATCTATCCTTTATCCTTCAATGTAATTCCCTTCCCTTATATTTTCTTTGTAGAAAGAAAGAAACTGTAAAGAAAGAATGAACTGTAAAGAAAATTAACTCTAAAGAAAGAACTGTAAAGAAAAAAGAGGAGAGATTTGATATTATGCATCCATACTATGCATCAGTGTTATGACAGGGTTTTTTTGGTTCAAGCAAAGTGGATACGCGATCAAATTAATAGTAACAGTGTGGGGGGTGGGCTCAGACAACAGTTGCTGCTTCCATGCAGAGGATTTGCTCCACCTTGGCTCTTAGCTTTCAGAGCACCAGCATAATATTTCTCTCCAATCTTACTCCTTTGCCTCAAACCTGCTTTGCTCTGATCTTTCCATAAAAATCAGAGTCAGAGTGGGTTTGCCCACAGTGTAGACTGGATGGTTCACATCTCTGAACTTTCCCGCCCACATCCAATGATGTATTCCTCTGTATCCCAGCACACCCACCATTCTTCTTGCCCATTCCTCTGGGCTTTTTGATTACTTTTTTTAAAAAAAATCAGTACTAGTGCTATTCTTAGGGCATCATAACACTACAGCGATATACCTTCTACCTTACAAAACAACAACAAAACATCAAAAAACACTCCATCAGTGAAAAGGCAAAAAATGGCAGACAAAGGCCCTGTTCATACGATGGGTTTTGGGCCGGGAGCGGGACGGAACGGGGGCAGAGCAAACGGGCACGATCCCACAGCAACATCTGGGAATCGTTGCCTATCCATCCCCAATCCATCCCTCCCGCCCAAAAACCCGCACTAAAAAAGAACCACCTACCTTGGTGGTTCGTCGGATAGAGCGCCTCAAGCCGGGCTGTGGGATCGCCGGCGCAGTCTTTGTGCCGGCACATCCTGCCCCCCGGCTGTACTGCGCATGCTTGAGCATGCGCAGTTCAACAGCCTCCCCCTCCCATCCGACTCTTCCTCCCTGGCATCTGATCGTGCCGGGGAGTGACGCGCCACGGCTCAGGGGATCCGTGGGATCCCGCCGCGGCGTCTCAACTTTGGTGCGGCTTTTCAAAGCCGCACTTTTCCCTGTGTTTTCCCTGCCGTGTGGGGCCAAAATAAGGTATCTTGGAAAATACCTCCATGTGGATGTTCTGTTTGAGGCAGTGATGAGTGCACAACAGGGAAACATCCCTTTGTGGAAGCATCCTAAATCATGACCTGATTTAATGATCTATTCCATTATCACAACCTTTGGCGCTGCACATTGTATAAGCAGCTTCTGTATTTTGCATTAAGACAGTAGACCAGATGGGCAATGAATCATTGTAAAGAGTCTTCTTGTATCCAAATTCCCAATGCAAAGACAGCTTGTGTATTTCACCACAGATGGGGGGAGGGGAGATGTGAAAGTTTTATTTTTGGTGTGATAGAAAAATACAGAAACAGGGATGGTAATGCACTTATATTTCCTATTACTTTTGTGCCTGTGTCTTGTCCAAAGGAACCTGAATGTATCACCCACTACTAGACTATGTTTCTTGAGATGAAGTGGGGATTATGGAGGTAATAGACAAAATAGATTTCTCATGGTTAATACCAGAGAGCTTTCTAAATCTTGACACCCAATTACATTTTGTTTGCATTGGGTCAGTATGGTGTTGCTACTGCTCCTCACACACATTCCTACAACCTCGCACAGATCCAGTTTGTACAAGAGGGAGAGGGAAAGAATGCCACTAAGGCAACTACAGTTCGAATGATGAGAGAAGGTGGTCTTGTCACTATTTTTAAGACCTCATAAACTTATGTTTAAAAGCGAACATGTCCTTCCTTTGGGGGGAAGCATCTCATCCCTCCCATTAAGCAGGATGTCAGCAGTTTCTGTTTCCTTTTTCAGTAAAGTAGTGTTATGAATTGAGCTGATTCAGAATTCCTGTCAAGAAGTATGATTTTCACCTCCCACCCTATGTCTAATTCTGAGTCCCACTGAAGACTAAAATGCCTCTGTGTGGAATAATTTTGAAGTCAACTGAATTGCCTTGCTGCTGAAACATGTATTATAAATACATGGGAACCACATGAACAAAATCTAGTGATATCTTGTTTCAAAAAACAGGGCAGGTATCCACTAGATGGAGGGCTACTGACCGGAAGTAGAAGAGGGAGAGTCTGTATACAATACATAATCAAAGCTTCATTGGTAAGGAAACAAGCATTTAAAACAAAGCTCATTGTGGTTTGGCCGACATTTAAACAAACAGCGAAAACAGGTGAGGTGTGCTCGAGACACAGAACGACTACTTCAGCAGGGTTCTTGTTTTGGTTTTGTTTTTTTTAAAGGTGGTCATGATTGGGAAATGGACTTAGAAACACAGCAACAAAAACATCAGATTTCTCGTTTGATTCATAAAAATGGTAGGGGAGGGAATGGGGGGAAAAGGAAACCCCAAATCGGGTTTGAAATCTTTTGTTTTACAAGGAGTCCATATCTCTATTAGTCTCCCTTTAAGTCTCCCTCAGGTTCCCAAACACACCTACACAAACTGGCACAGTGGGTTAAAGCAAACAGGAAAAGAAATCAACGCAGGTTTTTATCACCATAGAAAGAATAAATCCCCCTCCCCTTCAAGACGACTCGCGGCGCACAAGGAAGGCGCTGAAGGAAGGGGACCGGGAGCGCCTATCAAAACACTTGCGTATCCAGGCGGCGCACTTCTTTAACCACAAGGTCGATATTTATAATGGGGTTGAAGTACAAAGTCCAGTTTTTTAACAGAAAAACCTAAGTATAACAGGATTGACTAGTCAATTGTGTCCTGGCTCCAGAGATCCCTCTGGGATGGTATTTCCCAGCATGGCATCCTCTGGAATTGAGGAGGCCATCTCGTTTTCATCCACAAATTGTTCCTCCAAAGCACAACCATTTACCCTCTTGCGCGAGCTCGTCTCAGACAGAATTTTGGCCTTTATTTGTCCGTTTAATTCTAATTGTGTAGTTTTTGTTTGCTTCGCTGCATCAGCTAATTCCTCCGCTAGGGATTTCGAATCTGCTATGGATGAAAGATGTTTATTAGAATATATGGAGAACAAAAGTGGGGAGTCTAATTCATAATCATCCTGTAGTAACTCTAGAGGGTCAGCTGACCTGTTTTTATTTTGACACAGTTTTCCCAAATTGCCTGGGGAAGATGGACGAAGTACACGGTTGGTACTGTGATTGATAGCCTGGGTTGATAGAGCTACTAAGTTCTCTATGGGGTCTTCTGTTTTCATGTCCTTGGAAAATTCATGTGGAATGGTTGTTGTTTGCAGTTCACTTGGCTGAGAGTCTGTATATGTAGAGCAATTTTCATTCTTTTACAATGATTGTAGCATTAGCCAGTGCCAGTAAAATGACAGCTGGAAATAACTAAGATCTACAGTTATTATTTACAACCCAAGATATGAGGGGACGCATGAAGAAGAAACTGATAGGAAAAGTAGAAAGGGTCAAAACCATTGGGGAAGCTTGGACACTATTTAAAACTATAATCCTAGAAGCTCAGAAAAAGTATATACTGCAGGTTAGGAAAGGCACAAATAGGTACAGAAAAAAGCCTGCATGGTTAAGAAACAAAGTAATGGAAGCTATAAAAGGTAAGAAGGATTCCTTTAAGCAGTGGAAAGCTAGTCTCACTGAGGTTGATAAAAGGGAACACAGGCTGTGGCAAATAAAATGCAAGTATGTGATCAGGCAGGCAAAAAGGGAATATGGGGAGCATATAGCAAAAAACATAAAGACCAACAATAAAACTTTCTTCAAATACATTAGAAGCAGGAAACCAGCCAGGGAGGCAGTGGGGCCCTTGGATGACCAAGGGGTAAAAGGAGCACTGAAAGATGATAGGGAAATGGCTGAGAAGCTGAATGCATTTTTTGCCACAGTCTTCACTGTGGAAGATGAGAAGTGCTTGCCCACTCCAGAACCACTGATTTCGGGAGGGGTGTTGAAAGAGCTGAGTCAGAGTGAGGTGATGAGAGAGGAGGTCCTATGACTGATCGACAACTTAAAAACTGATAAATCACCAGGCCCCGATGGCATACATCTGAGAGTTCTGAAAGAACTCACATTTGAACTTGTGGATCTCTTTACAAAAATATGTAATCTTTCATTATAATCTGCCTCCATTCCTGGGGACTGGAAGGTAGCTAATGTCAATCCCATCTTTAAAAAGGGTTCCAGAGGAGATCCAGAAAATTACAGGCCAGTCAGTCTGACATCGATACCGGGTAAGTTGGTGGAAACTGTTATTAAAGAAATAATTAGTAGGCACATTGATGAATGAAAACTATTGAGGCAGACTCAGCATGGGTTCTGTAAGGGAAGATCTTGTCTCAGTAACCTGTTAGTGTTTTTTGAGGGAGTGAACAAACATGTGGACAAGGGGGACCCAATAGATGTTGTTTACCTTAACTGACCAAGAGAGGGATCTTGGAGTCGTAGTAGATAACTCACTGACAATGTCGAGACACTATGCTGGGGATTATTAGGAAGAGAATTGAAAACAAATCAGCCA
>NW_015166483.1:55369-57004 GCF_001447785.1 Gekko japonicus | reverse complement strand
GCTACAAGCATGGATGGCTTCAAGAGGGAATTAGATAAGCATATGGAGCAGAAGTCCATCAGTGGCTATTAGCCACAAGGTATAGATAGAAAATCTCGGTCTGTGGCAAGTGATGCTCTGTCTTCTTGGTGCTTGGGGGGGGGCAACAGTGGGAGGGTTTCTAGTGTCCTGGCCCCACTGCTGGACCTCCTGATGGTCCCTGGTATTTTTGGCCACTGTGTGACAGAGTGTTGGACTAGATGGGCCATTGACCTGATCCAACATTGGCTTCTCTTATGTTCTTATGATTTAGTCAAAAATTTAAAAAAATAAAAACATGCATAGACTACCTCAATAGGGAAAGCTCTTTTTAAAGAAAGATTCTGGCTTGGATCAACTGGGAAACTCTGCTTGTGCTGGAGAGGTTGGCAGTTCCCCCCCTTGGGCATTAGACCTCTGACTCCCCCCATGCTGTCCCTGTGAATTTTCTGTCCTCCAGGAACAACCTGAAAAGGAATTTTAGTGCATAGTGAGAGGCAGGGGAGTTATGCTCCATAGATGGAAATCTCTTCTGCCTGCAGAAGCCTTCTAGTTGATCCAAGCCAATATAGTGCACTTCTTAATGACAGTTAATAGAAGGGAAACTTACAGGGGCATGTGCAGCCTCAGAAAACCAGCTCCTGGGGCTATTGTTACTTGGTTACTAAGAGGCTGGCAGGTGGAAGCAAGGCTGTTCTCCTGCCTTCCATTCCTCAGCTCTTCACCTAGTCACCTTCAGTGCTGCCATCACTACTTTAAACAAAGAGGCAATGGGAAGGAGGGATTTCAAACCATCATGCTTCTTGCTCATTATTCCTGGTTCCCTTCCCACTCAACCATAGCTAGTTTGGTGTAGTGGTTAAGTGTGCGGACTCTAATCTGGGAGAACCAGGTTTGATTCCCCACTCATCCACTTGCAGCTGGATGACCTTGGGCAAGCCATAGTTCTGATAAGAGCTGTCCTTCAAAGAGCAGTTCTTGAAAGAGCTCTCTCAGCCCCGCCTACCTCACAGGGTGTGCATTGTGGGGAGGGGAAGGGAAAGGAGTTTGTAAGCTGCTCTGAGACTCCAAGTGAAGGGCGGGGTATAAATCCAATTTTCTCCTCCTCCTCCTCCTCTTCTTCTTCGAGATGACATCAGCACTGGAGCTGGCCTGGATACATCTGATATAAGTGGAGAGGGCTTGTGGCCTCAATCTGTAGATTCCCCTGTCATGCAGGTAACACAACTCAAAGCTACCTTTGAAAGGGAGAAATCTCAGAATGCACAGGGACTCTGAAGGTATTATTTTGTACCAGTAGATGAAGTGACAACTGAGAACTTAAAAGCAAAAGAAAAAAAACATGCAGCATAGAGATAACTGATACAGAAATATAAAACTGGAAGAACGTACACACACATTTTGAGACTATTTCTTCAAGAGTGACAATAGTGCTCTTCCCACTAGTGTAAAAGAAGCAGAAATATTATAAGGGAGATATATTCCATTAAAAAAATCACAGTTCCCATATCCCCTATCCCCCACACCCTATCCCCCACACCCCATCCCCCATTGGGCACCACTCCCCATCCCTCCCCGGCCCACCTTCCCCTGCTTGCCACTCCTCCCCCCCGCCAC
>NW_015166483.1:48562-54819 GCF_001447785.1 Gekko japonicus | reverse complement strand
TTTCTTGCTTTTTCAGAGTCCACTGAATAAGGAGGCAGAAGACAAGCAGAAGTGCGGCTGTCCTGAATTCATAAAAGTGAAAGTGCCTATCTGTACAGGATTAGCCCACCCAGGCCAGTCCAGGGATGAGAGGGAATCCTGTACTTTTCAGTACATTAAACAACAAACCACGAGATGGTCTCTACCCTCTCTGGTTTTCAGAACAATTTGCCACCAGAATCTCTTTTCAATAGTCCCTGCTTTTCCAAAGGGAGAAATTCAGCCCTTAGTTGGCATCTGGGACAGAACACATTAGCAACTCAATCCAGAGATGCACACTTTTACTCTTACCAAGGTAGCTTATGTGGTGAGCGTTAGGCACAAGACTTAGACTTGGAATTCAAGTTACAACATCAGAGACAAATTAACAATAAGAAGGAACTTTATTCAGTACAAAGCATAGCAACAGACTATAAGAGATTACTGAAAACAAGAAAAACCTATGGCTCTTTGCCTTAACTACACACTAAAGATACATAGTTACCAATTCAGGAACATCCAACAGTCCAGAATAGTCCAAGGGATTTTGAAGGGAAATCCCATCCTTGCACACCCATGTGCTCCAAGTCACCAAGCCGGTCTTTGTTTTCCAAGAGACAGCATTTCAGGTGCAATAAAACAGGCAGCAAGAGCCTCAGAGCTAAGAGAACAAGAGACTCGAGAACAAGAAGAAGCTCACTCCCATAGGGATCAAACAATTATACCCCAATCTAATCATGATTAGCCATGGCCATTCGGCCAATCACGAGCAGCAGAGGTGTGTGGTCAATTTCAGGTTGCCATAGGTGCACATAAGGTGTGTGTATAGATTGGCTAGGAGTTTGGAGACCCCGCCTGCAGTCATGTGACCCCAAACTCCAGCTACTTCATTATGTACGTGACTTGTCGCATGTGGGCCAGGAAGTGGAGCCATGAGGTCTGGCTTTTGGCATGAAGGTGTGAAAGAATGTGGGTTTGTGGCATGGCTATTGAGGCCATTTGGCTTGCAACAGGAAATAAGACACAGCATGTTATCATAATGTAATCACAGGAGAAGGCATGTGGATATAGAAAGCAGAAAGCAATTTTTCTATACACTATCCACAAGGCATTGAATAAATTTTATGAACGGAGGATCCTCCAATCAGATTATGCGGATCCCTGAAAACTCCAGTCTGCAATGAATTCTGTCATTAAGGCTACAGTATATGTGGTTGTGAATTATTGCTTCAAGGAGAAGCTGTTTTATGCTTGTCCAGGGTCTGCGTGAGATGCGAGGGGCCATGGTCACACAAGTGCCTGACATGGTCTGGTGAGTTTTATAATCAAATTCTGAAACATGTGTGTTCAAAACTGTGCATAGAGCCCACATTGTATGTTATTATGGTGATTGCATGTCCCATTTGTTGTTTTAGTATGAATGAGAACCATGTTGCCAACATGGCAGCCCCCAGAACACATTAAAGTATTTTGCTGCAGGGATGTGACAAGAGAATTCTGGAAGTGGCTAAGGTTGTTATTAAAAGCTGTGATTACAAGTCTTTTCAGGTTCGCTGTGACAGTTGTAAAATTTCAGTTACTGTAAAATGTACCAAAAGAGGAAGGTACTGTCAATTAAAATTCAAAATAAGTAAACAATTTCAAACTATCAGCTAATTTTATTGTCCGATCACCAGTACATGTGCAGCCCCTGTAGCTAGCAAAAGTATCCTTCTGCTAGCAAAGAGAAAACATGTGTGTTGAGGGGTATTAATTGCCAAGACTGTAACCTGTGTATACAGGGGTAGAGATACAGACCAACACTCAGAAAAGAAGGGGAATAAGCTTCTTAAATAAGAAGGTAAATGTATTAAATTTAATGAAAGAGAACCAAGTTAAGTCAGTTAAATAAAAACAGAGGTGCTTCAGAAAGGAAATAAATGCACATGTGAAGTACAAACACAGTTCAAACCCTTTCTCTAACAAACTACTTGCCATTAAGGGAGAAAACAAAAGGGGAGAATGAAAGACATACAAGTCCGCTTCCTGAAGGCAGCTGGGGAGCTCTGGAGAAGCTCCACAGAATGGGGTGGAAAACCAGAGATGCCAACCATACAGTTGAGGTAAAAGGCTGGGATCCAAAACCCACTACAGATTGGATGGACTGAGGGATAACCTTTTATACATGTTCTTACAAGAGTGTTATGTATTGGGCTGGTATCTCCCAGGTCTGTCCATAAGAGATGGGCTGAGCTTGAAGCTCTGAAACAATAGACCACCAGGATTCTAGAGGTAGCCAATGAGAAGGCAATGTTATGCAAACAGAGGTAACCAATGAGGAGACAATGTTATGTAAATAGTCTATCACTGGGAGTGGGGTGTGTTTGGGTGTGGGTTTTGCATGCTACTTAAATGGGACAGTTACCCTGGAGTCTTCAGTCTTGCTCCTGAAATCACTAAATAAAGCAGATCTGTTCACTGCAATGCATCTTGACTGTTCACTGCAATGCATCTTGAACCCAGTATTTAATAGTAAGGGAGACCATGACTGTAAAAGGATGCCAAAGTACTTGGAAACATTAATTTTCAAGTGCACCTATCATGAACCAGTTTGAATAGGAGAGGGAGGCTTCTGGTACAGACAGACACAGGAATGCGGGCACCTGGACTGTGTTAAAATACATCTAGGCAACACCCCTCCCCCAATCAATGAAAAAACAGAAGGGGAGATTTGTATCAAAAAGTTTTCTGCTGTGCACAGATCACACACTTCTCCTTTGTTTCTGCATTTCCTTCTATATAAGCCTAACTGATATTTGAGAACTGCAAAATAACTCTTGGTTAGATGAGCCAGGTGATGACTGGAGAAAGAGCCTTTTCAATGGTGTCACTAAGACACAACAGATTTATGATTCAGCAGCTTAGTAAGTCTACTAAGAATCCTCCTCAAGTCTAGTCAACAATCAGGGTGTGCAAACCCGCCCCCCCCCCCCAAGTATTTTTCAGTTTGGTATTTCAGTTTGGTATGGTATTTGGATCCAGGGCTTTTTGGAAACCTCCCCCCCCCCTTTTTTTTTGTCCAATAGACCCAAACAGAAAAATACTGGTTAAAAAAACCAACAGCCTGACCCCTGGGGCTGGCTTGGCTTTTCTTTAAACTGTGCAGCAGGAGAAGCTGGCCCCGCGATCTGCATGTGGTGGGGAGGTCTCCCCCCACACACACACACTGCATGCAGACCTGGCTGGGAAGGCTTCTCCTGCGATGTTGGCCCCAGGATCTGCATGCTGTGGGGAACTCTCAGCTTCCTGCCACCCAAGCTGTTTCTGGGCTGGCTCCTCTTGCAGCCACCCCAGCTGATCCTCTCTTGCAGCTCAGAGTAGGCTGCAACAGAAGACGGGCATCACTGCTGCCCCCCTTAAAAAAAATGTGTAATTATTCTTTCTTAAGGGTGTGATTAGGAGCTGCGGTGGCTCAAGTGGTTAAGACGCTGAACTGCAGGCTGTGGAAGGTCAGTAGTTCAGCAGTTCGAGACGCGGGTGCCGCATGATGGAGTGAGCTCCCGTCTCTAGTTCCAGCTCCTGCCAACCTAGCAGTTTGAAAGCAAGAAATTGCAAGTAGATAAATAGGGACCACTTCGGTGGGAAGGTAACAGCGTTCCGTGCGCCTTGGTGCTTAGTCATGCCGGCCACATGACCACGGAAATGTCTTCGGACAGCGCTGGCTCTTCGGCTTTGAAACGGAGATGAGCACCGCAACCCTAGAGTCGGATTCGACTGGCTTTCGAGCAAGGGAACCTTTACCTTTACCTTTTAAGGGTGTGATTGGATACAGGTAATGGTAGCTGGTACTCCTTACCAGCTGGTAATCATTACAACAACCCTGTAAAGTAGATCAGTGTTATTATCTCCAAAGTATAGTCTGAGACTGAGACGCTGTGGCTTGCCTAATCTAAGGCTATCTGTTGCTTCAAAGCAATACTGAGAGTGGATCTGGAGACAATCTGGTTTTCTTCCTACTCACCTTTCCAGATGTGCACTAAACTCTTCTATTGTTGATCTACTGGCAGTGTTGACAACTAGCAAGGTTGATCTGCAGAAAGCAGGGAAAGCCATTCTACAGTGTGCTACAGTTAGCATTAACGTTTGCAGACCGAGCGGCTCTTTGTTGATCTACTGGCAGTGTTGACAACTAGAAAGGTTGATCTGCAGAAAGCAGGAAAAGCCATTCTACAGTGTGGACATTAGCATTAATGTTTGCAGAGCGAGCGGCTCTCAAATAGGTAGGAGAAGAGGCCTGTAGAAAAGTTATCAATGCTGTTTGCAACAGGTACCTTGAGGAGGAGCTGAAAAGTTTAACTAAAATATTAATCTTTTCCTTTTGGAAGAACTCTCACTTCTCCTTCCCTACAAGGGAGGGAGGGAGACCAGGTGACTGACTGCCACTGCCTCCTTCCCCACTGAGCTCTTCCCTCTCCTTCTCCTCCTCCTCCCCAGCCTCTCCCCCCCCCACCTCCTCTGTTGGACTCCATGCCCACGTGGTTCTGAGGGCAGCAGTGGTCCTTGTCTGTCTGGGGCTGCAGCAGCTTGATCCATTACCCGCCTTCCCCTACCTGGCCTCTGCATCCACCCAGACTTCTCCTTCCAGGTGCCCACAAGGGAGGGAGAAATTGCAGGCAACTATTAGCTACTTCTCTGCCACTTCCCTTGCAAGCTCCTTGGCCACCTCTCCTGGGCTCTGGGCTCATGAAACAGATGCAGCTTCTTGCCTGCTTGGTCCCACAGCGACTCACACCATTGCCTGGTCCACTATCACTCCATAAACGAGGAGGAAGAGAGCAGGTGCCTTCCTATCCACCCAGCTTGCAGGGTGGTGATGGCCAGGCTCCCCCCACCCACCCCCAGGTCAGACACAGCGGCTCAGGGAATAACGGGGTTCATAACTCATGGTGCAGCCAGGTCTGCACACCTGCCCAGGCCATACTAGCTCAGGTCCCTGCATACCTGCCCCAGCAGTTCTGAGCATGCCTGACCCAACCTATTTACCCCCCTCTTTCTCTGGCTGAGTTGGGTGGGCCAATGCACGAGGATCAGGACTTAGGAGAGCCCCAAAGCAAGGTGGCTGCACTCAGTACCAGGGCATACCATTATTAAAGCTGTGATGCAAGTATTGAAGAGCAGAGTGGTTTATATTGCCCCATTATTATTTTTTTTAATAATAGCTGCAATTATTTTATTTTTTTGGAAATGTCACAAATTTAGTCCCAGAGGTAGCTATCCCATCACTAAAAGCTGCTCTCTTTTTTGGCATAGCCACATTTCTTTATGAAACAACAGATATCTATATGTCAGGACCTGTTCTTTCCACCAAAATTCAAGTCCAATTTTTAAAATCTTGGATACGGAATTTTTGGATGAAGTGATCTTTTGGAATGTTTGGGGGAAAAAACTACTTTGAAATAATATATCCCCGAACAGTTTCAATACTTCAAATATATTTAATTACATTCAGTCGTTATCAAAATCTCTTATTTTTATACCTGAAAGAAGAAGGTATAACATTAATTATTGGATCAAGGAGCTTGGAACACTTATCCAAAAGTCTAATGATCCAAAGTCTAATGAGTTCAGCTATCACACACAGCACAACAAACCTTTATTGGCATAACAACAGCAGCAGCCTTAGGTACAGAAGCGGTAGGCACGCAAAACAGTCAATTCACTATCCCTTCTGCTGAAAAAGAACTTCTCCTCCTATACGCTCTGTAAAAGAAGTTTGCCACCTCTTCGATGGTATCAGCCCTTTTTGAGGCTAGAAGGTTCATTATCTTACTTTCCTCAGATTTGCCCTCCAGGTTTTGCAGTATAGGGCCGAGGTGATAAGCACGCAAATCCTGGTAAAATCTACAAGTCAGAAATACATTGTCCATTCCTTCAATCTCCTTTAGCCCACAGGGACATAACCTATCCGAGAATGGTATTTTTTAAAATCTCCCATATAACACTTCTATGAGGAGCACATTAAAATGGGCCAGTGTGAATACCCTTCTAATATAGGGATCAATCAGACAGGAAAAATACTCTGGCAGTGCCCCATTGAGAGAAATCCCCCAATGAATGGGACAGCAATGCCCAGTAGCAAGGCTTCTAAGATCTTGCATTTCTATATTGATCAATCTCTGTTTAATCATGCCAAAAGCGCACTTCTCTGAAAGAAGGATCAAATCATCCATGCTGACACCATCAGTGTAATTTTCCCTTCA
>NW_015166483.1:47717-47896 GCF_001447785.1 Gekko japonicus | reverse complement strand
AGTATCTCACCTGGCAAGTAGTTTCTAAGTAGGTTTTTTTTTTACCAAAAAGAGCAGATGTTTATCAATCCCCATATTATTCAGTTTTCTTCACAAGATATCCCTGGGCACTGAATCAAAAGCTCCCTTGATATCTAAGAAAACTGCATATAATTTAGGTCCTTTCCCTTTGCTATATT
>NW_015166483.1:35512-47524 GCF_001447785.1 Gekko japonicus | reverse complement strand
TAAAAAAATTGGGACTAATATGGTGTTCTTCCAATCATTTGGTATTGCACCAGACTGATCTAAGGCTGTAAAAGGGGCTGCTAGGAAGGGGGCCCACCACTGAGGAAAAGCCTTAATAGCCTCAGGTGGAATAGCATCAGGCCCTGGAGCTTTTCCCAATTTAAGGGCTGCAATTAAAGATTCAGTCTCCTCAATCTGCACAGGGGCCCAACTGGGGCAATCGTCCAGACAAATGTCAAACTCCTCTTCGGGATTGTGCCTGGTCTCCTGGAAGATCATTGTGAAATAATTGTACCAGCCGTCGGCTGTAAGTAAGCTGTTTACTGACCCCTTTCTACCCATGGACTCGGCTACCAAGGCCCAAAATTTCCTTGAATCGTTATTGATTGTGGCCTGCAAGAGGGGTTTCCAAATTTTAAACAGAAAAATTTTCTGCTTCTTCTTATAAAGTTGGTATAAAGCCTTTTTAGATTCAAAGTATTCTGGAGGGGGTTGTGCTAAATTTGACCTCCTATAACATTGGTAAATCTCACGTGATTCTTCATCACCTGACATTCATTGTCGAACCACCCATGCCTAAAGGCTTCCCCACTGCCCCTTTGTGGCTTTATTTGTAGCCTCATGATCCCGGAGAGGTCGTTAACAAGCTTATCATAAAATGAAATCCATTCTAAAGATGTATTCTCAGATAGACTTACAAACTTATCTAAATTACTGGGAACCAGGAGCTTGGTGGTCATTTCCACAGCCCTCTGTGACCAACTAACCCTAGGTAGCTTTGGTGACACACTGCCACCTTTAACTCTCAGACAGCTATCATTTCTGTTATCATTTCAACAATTTAAACAATAGAGGGAAAGGATAAAATTGATTTTCTGGATGTTAGGTTTGAACTGGATAGTCTAGTTTTCATGTTGGTTTTTCTTCTAGTGGACATCTAGAGGTATTTCTCTAAGTTTATGTCTATTGATATATGGTGACTATCACTGTGCATAATTCTTCTGATCCCCATGGTGAGACTTACTAAACATTTGAGCTGTGAAGGCGAGAACTTGCCAAGGTAACACCATCTCTGAGTTATTGTGCTGTCCCTGTAATATGTCTCTATTGTATGGACAAGTAAGTTTTATAAAATTAAGAAAGGTATCATATATGAAGGATTTTATAGAGATGATAATAGGTCAGCCATAACAGTTCCACTCCATGGCTGAACTGCTCATTCCATGCAGATGTGTAGAATGAAGTCAATTCTTAAAAAGAAGAAGCAACAGCAGCATCTTGGGGGGATGACTTTAAGTGAGAAGCAGTGTGTATGTTGGGATACTTAACCTTTGCTCTACCCTATTTCCCCCCTTCAAATTGTTTCCTCCCCGCAAAATGGCTTTTCCTTTGAGGGATCTCAGAACACTATTCCCAAGAAAATGCAAGCAGCCACCTCCGCTTTTTGTAGGGGAAACAGTGTGGGAGGGAAGGCAGAAGCCACACATAGCAATGAAGCAGTTTGTGACTTTTCCAATGTCACATCTGACTGTGAGTCAGGCCAGGGATGCCCAACTTGGCTTATGTCATATCTATCATACCGCTAGCCCCCCCTCCCCCGGAAAGCTATTAAGCCCTAGACACAAGGAAGGTATGCAGTTTTTGACTCCCTGGTTAGACCAAACACAGGACAGCTCCCAGCCCACATGAGCTACAATTTAAGATGAAGCTCTTTATATATCCCCTACAAACCTTACCCTCTGTTTTCCTGATATAATCTTAGGGTGATGCCAAATATTTTCCTACCCAAACGCCTCTCTCCTAAATGCAAATGTATTTATTTATTTATTTATTTATTGGGATTTTTACCCCACCCTCCCCGCGAAACGGGCTCAGGGCGGCTTACAAGGGACAAAGCAATAAAAACATTAATAACAATTAATCACAAACAACAATGATACTCAATTGAAAGCAGGATGGTCCCCGAATATATACAATGATGGTAAAAACAGTTCTCTGGGGATGATGTTGTCCTATAGCTGATCCCAAGCAAATAAGTCCAATAATATCAGTCGCGCAAAATTGTGGCAGATCTTCCCGGGCCATCCTTAACCCCGATGTTGTCCACATCATTGGTGGTGGTGGTAGTGGCGGGCCCTATGTTTTTTACGGAAGAGCTCCATCTTGCAGGCCCTGCGTAACTGCATAAGGTCCCGCAGGCCCTGATCTCCTCCGGGACCTCGTTCCACCAGGCAGGGGCCGCCACCGAAAAGGATCTGGCCCTAGCCACGGCGAGCCTTGCCTCCCAGGGGCCTGGAACCACCAGGCAATGTTATAGTAAAAGCATCTAATTTCCCAAGAAAAATCATAAAAACTAAAATATTCCAAATTGGGGGGTAGGGTGGAGATTTGCCCCTCACTACTATTAATCTGGTTTAATGGGTTTACACGGGATAGGAAGTGCAATGGATGCCTTCCCATTGCCTTGGACAAGGTACCACAGAAGCTCTATTTCTGCTTATCAGCTATTCAGATTTTAAGAAATAGGTACAGATATGAGTGTGTGCACTATGAATATAAGCTTCAGTCCCCTGCAAGGAGATTGGCAGGAAATGCTGTGTTTAAAAGCATTAACGTTAACTGCTGAGTTTATTGTTTACTACCTAGGCTTTCTTCTTTGTAATGCCACATCATGGAGCCTAAACAGTATGTACCACTTAACGAGTGATGCCCATGTACTTTGCATCGACTCATTTGTGGAGCCTTCCGTGATGCTTTGGATGAAGAGTTTAAAAAAATTGCACACCTCTAGTACCTACATGTGGATACAGGTCTTGCACACAAACCAGCTGGCTGGGCTTCTCATCTACAGACATTTTTTCTTCCCCTGCCTCATCATCTTTTGCACCAGCAGTCGGGTTTTCAAGGCTGGGGCATTCTCGAGTCTCATCTGCAGGTTTTTCTTCCTTTGAGGGCTCTTCGCCCGCATTATCAGGCTCATCAAAAGCTACAGCCTCTCCTAGAGTCTCGTCCTCTGCTTCCTTGTCATCTGAGTTTTCACTATCTAATTCTTGATAGTAAGATACATGCTTGTAGTAGTGACAGCAATTTGGATCCACCTTCTCACTGACCACTGCGGCCACTTCTGAAAACCATTCCACATTCTCTACCCTTTAAAGAGCAGGCCCCATTTCCACTGGAGCATTTGAACAGCAACATCTGCTCTCATACTGGCTGCAGAATGCTGAGATGAGTTCATAGAGGGGTCACATGTCTACCTCTGGGGGGAGGGGAAAGGGGAAAGGGTGGCTAATGGGGGATGGGGAGTGGGGGAGGGGTGTCCAGTGGGGAGTGGGAGTGGGGGATGGGGAGCTGTCATTTTGATGGAATGCACTCCCTTTATGCTACTTGCAGAACTGCACCTAGTTATGTTAAGCAAATAGTGGACACATGGGCTTGTGCCTGCCATAACATGCTTCCACAAAACATGACTCTTGCAAAATGGCTAAACTGGGCTGCTTCCACACTAAGGGAACTTTTCTTTTTCCACAATCAGACTAAAACAGAAGTCCACAGAGCTTTTCATATACTACTCTATTCACCACAAAAGCCAAGCAATGCCCTTTTCTGTGGGCAAGATGATATTATGTTTACTCCGAAGAAAGTCACATTCAGCAAAGGTGCTGCTTTTCTTTGCAATTCCTCTTTTGTTTTCTTTACATCTGGACTGGTCATTCTATTCATTTACCATAATTTCTATAAACATGAAAAAAAAAATTTAAATGATAGTGGCTTTGCATGAAAAGTGAAAAGTAAATAATCCACCCAAATCCAAGAAAATTAACAATTACTTCATGAATGGCAATTATGAGAATAGGAAGTAATTAACAATGCAGTCCTAAGTAAAGTTACTGCCTTCTAAGCCCACTAACTTCAATGGGTTTAGAATAACTCTGTTCAGGATTGCACTATAATTGTGCTGAAAACAGAGTGCAAGAAAGACCATTTAAAAAGATAGTTGCCATAAAAAACTTGAATAGTACTTTGGGACATCCTAATGTTGCCACTGTATTTTATGTTTAAAATTTTGCCAAAAATCAAATCTGGAAAAAGACAGGAGATAACAGAGAAAACATTAGAATGTGACTGGATTGCAATAGCATTGCATATTTTTTCCTGTTAAAACTGCGTGAGAACAATCCATGGCAAACTCATATATGCATAGTTCCATATACAGACAATATAAAGTTCCTACCATATTTTTATGAGGACGATACTGCTTGTACAAATTCTGTATACTGATCAAGATGGGTAGTCATGTTTTTCTGTCTGTAGCAGTAGAAAAGAGTAAGAGTCCAGTAGCACCTTAAAGACTAACAAAATTTGTGGAAGGGTATGAGCTTTCGTGAGTCACTGCTCACTTCTTCAGATATTTGAAGAAATGAGCAGTGACTCACAAAAGCTCACACCCTACCACAAATTCCATAGAGTATGTAAGAAGGAAGGCATGAGAGAAAAGACACAGAACAATCTAATTTTTCCAAATATTAGGTTCAGCTAAACAGCAGGAGCACCAAGTTAGTGTTGAAATCAATGGGACTTAAGTATTTAGTTAAGTACTTAGATTTGAGTTACATGTAAGTGTGCCTTAGTTTCTCTAAATTGCAATTCCACAAATATCAGGGAGGGGGGAAAGCCCTCACTTTCATGCGTCAGACCATAGTAGTGAAATTGCACACTGCACATGTTGATTTCCATACATATTCAGTGCTGAATGTGAGAACCAGCCATTAGGGATTTGGAATGAAACCATTAGAGTTCTTTGTAAAGTCTTTCAGTGCTTCTGAATCACTGAGCATTATGATCAGAAATGCTTTCTTAATGTAAGTCAAAAGAGAACAAGAGTCTCTTTCAGGGCTCATTTTCTTGCTGTAAGTTCATGTACTTTTGGTTGTGGTTGACAGCCAATGTAACCTGAATCTGTGGAATGTTGTGGGGACAGACCTTTTTTCAAGCATACAAAAAGGACATTCTGTCTCTTATCCAAGAGCTGAATGATGCAGTGGAGTCCTGCTTATCTCAACAGGTGCACTTCAGCTAAAGGAGTAACCAGATGGGCCATGCTTTCCATTCCACTTTCAAATTCAACAAAGGCCAAGCCACAATTTCCCCCATAACAAATATGCCCTTTACAGTTGACAACACTAATGGAAATGGTAATGGCTTACATTTGCACTGCTCTTCACTGTGAAGGATGATAAAGTATTTTTGCTATGTACAGTTATTATATATATCATATGCATGGGCTGTGCTGATAGAGATGGTAGAAGTGTTTCAAGTCAAAAGTGCATTAGATGGGGGGGAGGGAAAGGGCAACACAAATGGATAGCATTTCGATCTGTTTCTTTTTTGTTTTTCAGATTTGTGCCAATCTATGGAGCAGAAACATCTTTTTACAGGAATTTTAAAAGGGACATATTGGTTCAGAAAAGGAAAACAAAGTCTGAATCTTTGTTTTACTTCACTTCACCTAACAACTTTAGCTAGCTTTATGGACATCTGTTATAATAGGGTCTGGCACTGAAATGCCCAGGAACTTCTTTTGCATAGGATTTGTTGAAATAAATGAAAGTAAAGATGCTGATCAAGTTTACAAACAATGGGCTCATAATACAGATATGCACAGGTCATAAATTATAATGTTTGCTTTATTTACAGTTTGGGCCTCCCTTTCCCCTAGACTCTTAGTCCATATTCAGTTAATGATCACATGTATTTTCAGCAGATGTCCCACTTTTGTATCTGCATAGTAGCCATTCATCAGAACAGACAGTTGAAGCTAATAGCAGCTCTTGGTGTATGCTCAGAATCTTTCTCTTGTTCTGAGAATCTAGATAAGAAATTATCCTTCCCTCCATTTGAAACTGAGTTGAGATCCCCCCCCCCCATGGCATTGTAATTCTATCTCGTGCCAGGGCTGTGAGTGAGGGTGGAAATACATGATATGAAATCCACATATTCCTAACATGTTCTACAAGTTCCTAGCCTGATTCTCAGTTCAAGTGGACACTCATCTCCTTTTGGCTGCAAATGGGCCACGGGCGGAGCGAGAGGCTTCAGGCTTCCCTCCTGCAGCATTTTTACCAATAGAAACAGTGTTTGTGGGGCTGTTTGCCCCTTCCTCTGGGCTCACATGACTCAGGATGGACATGTGGTGTCAGCAGAAGAGGCACACATCCCTCCCCATAGTTTCCAGTGGAGAAACTGCTGTGAGAGGAAAACACAAAGCCTTCTCATTCCCCTGTGCCCAGTTAGCAGTCAAAGGGAGAAATGGAGAGCTTTTTAAAGGTGAGACCCTGATTGAACATATAGCTGGAAAGTCAGGCTGGAAACCCATGAATGTAGAGTGAAGAGTTTGGAAGGGGAGATAGGGAGAATTGTTTCAGCATGGCAGAGCATTAATCAGTAGCAAATGGCCATGGGACAGAAAGGGGTTTTCAGAGCAGCAATGCTCTTCTCTCAGTTGGAAAGGACTAAAGTGGAAGTGCTTTCTGTTGTCTATGTCTGTTTCAGATGCTCACAAGACTCCACAGCTTAGAGGGAACATTGCATAAGACCCATGAATGTAGAGTGAAGCGTTTGGAAGGGGAGATAGGGAGACCTGTTTCAGCATGGCAGAGCATTAATCAGTAGCAAATGGCCATGGGACAGAAAGGGGTTTTCAGAGCAACAATGCTCTTCTCTCAGTTGGAAAGGACTGTTGTCTATGTCTGTTTCAGGGAGGTTAATCCCCATTGCTCCACAGAAACAATCATCTGTACTCAACAGTGAGATGAAACAAATGCACAAAACTCTTTTTGATTCTGTCTGACAATTTTAGACAGGAGGTATTCAAATTAATATTGGGTGAAGCTGAAATATAAATAGGACAGAAGATTTTACTGACAGTGTTCCTAGGGAGTTAATGGTAGTTATAAATATTTATGATCTGATCCAAAGTTTGTTGAAAACAACAAGGGAGCACAGACACAAACAAACGATAATAAATGCTTCTAATAAACTGTGACCAGCACCTATGACATCAGGAAGTTAAGTATTAGCTCTAAAACTCTGATTTCAGAACACTATCAACAAATATCCTCTTGTTTGCTTTTACAAACATGGCAAATACCATGCATTTTGTGTGTGTGTTTGTGTGTACACAGGTTCATTTAACAATGAGTCCACTGTCAAGCAAAGACATAAAGATGAATCCATGTCAACAGTATTTGAAAAAATCTAAAAAGAATAAGGTCAAATCCAGATGTTTCCATATCACACATATAGGCTGTTTTTTCCTTGGTTGTGTGTGTAGAAATAGTGAGGATTACAACATGCCTGCAAATAAGTGTAGAGTGTGAATATGATGTTTTCGCCCTCCCCCACAGCGTTTCTTTATATTCTCCTTGGCTGAGCAGCCTTTCCCCCCTTTTCTTCTTTATTTTTCTCTGGCTGTCTCACCCAGATGTTGGTATATATTGGTAAAAGGTGATCCAGCCTGGGGAACTAAGGGGAGAAACTAACATTCTTTTTATATCTTGGCTTGATAATGGCACCCAGGAGGATGACAGTAGTTAAAAATAAACTGTTTATTTAACTCTGAGGGGAAATGGTCAGGTATGAATCAGATTTGGGACTTATGAGGTGAGCAGGCAACAGGAGTGAGGTAACTTTATAGAAAAATAAATGCAAGATAATTTGTCACAAACAAGTAATTGTTTCTGTTATTCAGACAGGTCTTTAAAACTTGAGGAGAGAGATTTCTTGGCAGTCTCTGCTTACATAAACAAGCATAAGTTTCTTGGTATCACAGACTCTAAAGTTGGTGAAGGCAGGAACATTCAAACTAGTTCCAATTTCCCTTCTTAACCACTTAATAGGGAGCACCCTCCTTCTTTAGGAGCTCTTTCCTTCAGGCTTGAATGGGGATCCTTCTTGATCCTCTCACTCCCTTAACCTTCCTTCCCAGTCAGCTGTCAGTTCTTACCTGCCACTCCCAACTGATTCTCTCAACTGCAGAATTCTATTTGAATCCCCTGTCACTCAAGGTTCTCAGACCAGGTTACAGCATTAACCATTCACTATCTGTCACAGTAGATGAGAGTTATGTCCCCACAATGACTTGAGTCAAACTTTGAACAACAACACTTTGGGAAGGGGGGTTTGACTCATGCATAAATGAACAGTTTGATACAACAGTTCAACTGTAGATGGCATTTGTGCTGAAGTTTTCCTTAGTCTCAAGCACCTACCAAGCTACAGGCTAAGACAGAAGAGGGCTGCCAAAGGGGCTGAAAGAGAGAACAGTACTTTGATTTGGACCTGGGGAGCTTGTTTTTGCTCCACCATCTTCTATGGATTTGTTTCCCACCATATAATGTCTGACCAGTCATGATTACAACCACATAGTTTTGTCCTCTCCAAAGAATACCGACCCTGAAATGTCTGCCCTGAGCTGCGCTACTGAGAAAAGGAGGAACATGAAATAGCATTCCTTCAGACATTTTAGCAAATGTAAGATAAACTCAAGGCTGTCAGTCTGCACCTTTAAAACATAATATGGAATTGACTGAATCACAGTTCTATTTCGTGAATGTTTCTGTTTATTTATAGCAATAAATGTGTAACAGACAGACAGAAAGCAAAAGTGATCAGCTTGGAAGTAAGTCCCATTTTAATCAATGGGCTTGCTCCCAGGAAAGTGTATGTAAGGATAACAGCCACAGTGCTGGAAGAGACCCTTTATTTATTTATTTAGGTATTTTTACCCCACCCTCCCCGCAAGCGGGCTCAGGGCGGCTTACAAGGGGCGAAAGCCCATACATAAAATCCAATAAAACAATAAAATCATAAACAACAACACTACTAACAACAATAAAGTGCTTCCAGTATCAAGATGGTCTAGAATGGTTATGATGGTCTCTTCCAACAGCCCCGTTGGAAGACCCTGCAGAAGAAACCACAAATCCAGATTATTGTCAACCATCTTGCTGGGGGCCTCCGCCTTAAAAGAATCGGCTCACAATCAGAGGGTGATATTTGGCCTGTCCTCCTGGAATCAGATTGCCACCCTTTTCTCAAGCTGTATAATCATTAAAAAGTGATGATCAGCTTCTGTTCTCAGGCTTCTCTTTGGTACTCATTTTTCAAGGTATGTACTGAACCATCGCAGTTAGAGCTGTTAATCTGTCTGGCACGTTGGATTCTTTTCTCAGAAATCTCTTTCCCCACCATTAAATATACCTGCACTGTTTTTAGCGCTGCTATACACAGTCCACCTACAGATTCTTTAATTTCCCAAACGAAAAATGCAAGCAAGTGCCTATTCAATGTGACAGCTCTGAGCACCTTCTGTTTTGCAGCTGATGTGCTCTTTATTTTCAGGTGCTTCCACATGAGGCACTTTAGCAATTGCTCAGCTGATGCTCTTCTGCAATTGCCTGGAAGTTAATTTATCCCTCTTGGTTGCAGACACATCATTGTGAGAGATTATTGTGCTTGGGCGTCAGAATAAAAACCGTAAGAATAGGACATACAGCTCCCCTCCCCTCTGTCATCATTCCACTCAAAAAAGCTCCTCTTTTTGTGTGTGTGTGTGTGTTCTGTGTAGGCGGAGTTGGACAGACCCAGCTGTTATGCAAGAACTCATATTTGCAAAACATTTCTAATAACATTTAGAACAATTTCCACTTTCTCAATAAACAGCTATCTCCCTCCCCAGCATGTTTCAAGAATTTGTGTCCAATTTGCAATCACAGAGGAGTTTAATAATGTACACAGCAGTTTCTTCTCATATTTAAATGCATACTAAGATCTGGTTTTGAAGCATATCTGAAATTATATAGTTTTTATCTCATCTCTTTGACAAAAAGACATAATCCCCTGGAAATGAACTCTTCATTCTCAGAAGCATCCTCTATATAAACATTGTTCCTTCCATTGATGCTGTTTCACCCATTATATGGAAGATAACCAAAGTTAGACAAGAAGACAAAGCCAGGCCTGACTCTCTGATACATGTACTTGTAAACACACATCTTTTGCATTCCTTCTTTACATTGTAACTGAAACCAAAGGACAGTCAACCATCTCTCACTGATAAGAACCAAGAATTTGTGAAAATAAGCTGCTTCAACACCGTCTTGTCTGTCAATCAAAATATATACCGTTTTACCAACAATGTTTACCTCAGCCTTTCCAATTCCTGACTACCCATACCATCCCCACCTATTAAATAAAATATTATTGTTCACTGTTACACAGTCTCCAGTGCCATTTCAAGGGGTCTAAAAAGAGGGCTCCTGTTTTCTCCTGACAAGTTCATGGGCTGGGCAAAAGCCGAATCAGATTCTGTCACAGGGTGGGACATTAAGATTTATAAAAAGCCGCAAATATTAACATGCTACAGGGGAGGGGGGCTCAGTACCTGAAGGGAACTAAGAATTTTTGGTGGGAAAAATCTGCCTCAGAGTCGAGAGAGTAACAGGGGGTCCATCAAAGGGGGTCCATTCCTCGGTTTCTGAAGGTCTTTGTGGCTCCTTGGGCTTATCTGTTGATAATGCTGACGGGGCCTCCTTTGAGGGTAGTTAGAACATGGAACAATGATGTTACTGATCTGAAGACTGAGGACAGGGTGGACTTGCCCAGTTATTAACAAATACTTACCTTAAACACAGTTATATACCCGGAGAAACCGCGCACGCAGTCGGGTCCGCACGTCTTTGTGCGAATGGCCCAAGCTTTGCTTCCAGAGACAATAGCCCGAACGGATCCTAGGGCGCACCTATTGGATGGCTAGGATCTGAGAATGGACCTATGGGACTTGGGTGGGTGTGTTGGGTGTGGTTTACTACGGGGATATAAGCCGGCCTCCGGCCCGGCTACGGCCATCTCAAATTCTCCTGTATACAGTAAAGTATGAGCTGAAATCACTCCTCCATGCATCGGTCTCAGGACTTTATACACACACAGAAACCCCATCAGAGTAGTTTGATAGTACTGAGTAGGATGAGCATATTCCCATAACAGGAATGGCCTTCTGTCATATTAATATCAATGAAGCATAGTTGTCCTGTCTAGCATGAGCTGCAGCTGAGGCAAACGCTTTCCAGGTGTGAGTCAACGCACAGCCACTGAAGAGAGCTTAAATCGTCTTTATTTAACTTCAGTAGATCATTTACTCACAATCAAGCTGATAGCTGGATAGAGCGTTACATCTTTCTGATCTAGGTCAATCCTATGGCCATGGTGAGAAAAGAGATGGGCTCCCCCTCTCCTTGCAGTAAGGGTTGATGGACAAAGAAACGGAATAGAACAATAAAACTCCTATCTTTGCAGATCTGAGCTCAGGAAATTACTCTTAATGAGCCAGTCAGAGGGAAGCTTCTGGGACCCCTAACTGTGGACTCCAATTCCCAGGTGCAACTACTCTTAAAGGTACATTAACGCTGGCTGGGGGCAGCACACTCCCCGCCTGGAACCCTATGGGTTCCACTACCCACATGCATTGCTAAAGACGCTTTATAACTACACAGAACTGGCATGCTATGCTGCTATCCATGTACAATTCTGGGTGCTCAGATGCTGGCTGGGGGCAGCACAATAGTTACATCTCTAAATGGGAGAAACCCAAGGACCTTCTGCTGTCCTCATCGCTCAAAGAAACATAAATGTTTTCCTTTCAGGCATAGGTCTGGCAGGGATGTAGACACTTCTTTATTTGGTAATTTTTGCTATATAAACATTTTGTTTTCTTTCTTTGTTAATTCATGTTCTTTACTAGTTTTAATAGAAAATATTACAGGCTGTAATCTTGAGCTCTAGATATGCTTCTTTGCACATCAAGGAATATACAGATTGTGTCTGGGGCCTACACTTTGTGTCCTGTGTAACATGAGTGTAAATATGAGTTCTGGGTTCTCCTCAATACACATTCACATCATAACTATAGAACATGTTCCTGCTCGCGGGTAGGGCGGGGTACAAATTAAATAA
>NW_015166483.1:29684-35160 GCF_001447785.1 Gekko japonicus | reverse complement strand
CCGTCCGCCCCGCTTCCAGCCCTCATTCAGCCAGGAGGAGGCAGGAGAAGAGGGAGGGTAAGTTGCTTCCTCCCCACCTCTCCCCACCCCTGCCTGCCTGGGGCCAGGGAGGGCCTTGGCGGGGCTTCCTCGCACTCCTGCTGGCCTTGTAGGTCCACCGCTGGGCGTGGCATATGCTAATGAGTTATGCGAATGAGTTATGCTAATGAGTTATGCTAATGACCCCTGTGAATTCATGATCCACTGTGAGCATCCAGGGTTTCCGCCCCCCCATCACTTTTTTAAAACCAGAAAAACAGTGGTCTTTCCTGCCATGACACTATTGGAGTGATCTCTTTAATTAAAAGGAACATACTCTTCATTCTCCCTCCTCCACTTTTTTCATGTGAACCTTTTTTAAAGAAAACTTTGAGCACTGAGCAACGTCACAGCTCTATTGCTGAGCTACAAATACACAAAGCCATGTGTGTATATGTCTTCCAGTGATCCTCACGAGGTTTTGCTATTTGGGGGAGGGGTGGCTATCACAGAAGTTTGTAAGCAATAAATGAAGCTTGCATTATTGAGATAAGATTACTGGGTGGGTCAGAGACATGCAGCTTACTGCCATTAGAAGAACCAGAGAAAACAATCACAGTTACCCCAGTGTTTGAACTAACTATCCAGCCTGGAATGCAAAGAGAGTCTTTCTTTAGCTTCATTGGAAAGGTGAGATGTGAAGCTGGATCTCTCCATTCCTAGTCCAAGACTATATAAATACTACACCACACTATCTTTAGCAGGCCTGTAGCTAGCCGGGTGGGAGAGGGGGACCCATGCCCCCACAGATGTGCCCAGCCCCCTCTAGGAAGATGTCAGTTTCACTGTGGCTGAGCAGTTTGAAGCTGCAGCTGAGCAGGAGGGGATGGAGAGGGGCAGCCTCATCTGGTCTCCCTGCTTCTGCAGCCAGCTTCTCAAAGCCCCCCTCTCTCCCCTCCTACTCGGCCATAGCTGGAAGCAGGAAGACCTGCATGGGGAGATGTGGAAAGAGAAAGGGAGGGAAAGGGAAGTGGGGAGGGGTGGGAGGCAGCCCTCATGAGCAGTCCCGGCAGCTTTCATGGAGCATGCATGGTTGGGGAGGAGCTGGCCCAAGGTGCTGCACTACACAGAACTGGCATGCTATGCTGCTATCCATGTACAATTCTGGGTGCTCAGATGCTGGCTGGGGGCAGCACAATAGTTACATCTCTAAATGGGAGAAACCCAAGGACCTTCTGCTGTCCTCATCGCTCAAAGAAACATAAATGTTTTCCTTTCAGGCATAGGTCTGGTAGGGATGTAGACACTTCTTTATTTGGTAATTTTTGCTATATAAACATTTTGTTTTCTTTCTTTGTTAATTCATGTTCTTTACTAGTTTTAATAGAAAATATTACAGGCTGTAATCTTGAGCTCTAGATATGCTTCTTTGCACATCAAGGAATATACAGATTGTGTCTGGGGCCTACACTTTGTGTCCTGTGTAACATGAGTGTAAATATGAGTTCTGGGTTCTCCTCAATACACATTCACATCATAACTATAGAACATGTTCCTGCTCACGGGGAGGGTGGGGTACAAATTAAATAAATAAAATAAAAAATAAAAATAAATAAATGTGGTGGTGCCGGGTTCAGATCATGACTGTGGCCTGTGTTGAAAAGTGGCTTCAGTCTTTCCCCTCTCTCCGTCTTTCTTGTCAGCTAGGCCTTTCTTAAGCCATTAGGGCGTCCAGTAGAAACATAGCAGCATATTTTGAGCTTGAATGTTAATTGAGATCAGCGTCCTATCTGAATTTAATATTCTTAAGACTTGTTTCTAACATTTATGAAACTGAGAGCTTTGGCACCACTATAATATCTCCTTGAAGAAGATCCATTTTTTTTTTAACGTTATGTAATCCGGAGACGACGTTGATTATGTGATTGTGTACCTTGGTTCAAGGATTTTCTATTGAGTTGTGTATCATGTTGTAGTGCTTTAGATTGCAATACAGAAACAGCATTCTTTATAAGTCTTATGACTGTTTGATGGTGGGTCAGACTATCATGACTGTTGGCTTTATACTTGTTTAACTGATTGGGTCGTGTGTGTCCAGATTTTTTTGTAACAATAAAGGCCTGCCTCACAGAGCTCTTTCAAGACAAATAAAATAAGGCTTGCAAAATGGTGGTTAATTTAGTATAGTAATGAGTTATTATGCCATTTAGTGTTCATGCTTCTCCTTTTCCCAAGGGGCATATAAAAGAGTAATTCCCAAAGACATATAAAATGCTTTACAATTAGGAGTTGGAGACTACTTGAAAATGCACAGTTACTTTCAGGTGGAGGATTTATCCCATTTCAGCCACCTGACTCATGCTTTCTCCCCATTTCCACATGACATTGTCCTGAATTCATGATCCCCATCACTTTTTTAAAACCAGAAAAACAGTGGTCTTTCCTGCCATGACACTATTGGAGTGATCTCTTTAATTAAAAGGAACATACTCTTCATTCTCCCTCCTCCACTTTTTTCATGTGAACCTTTTTTAAAGAAAACTTTGAGCACTGAGCAACGTCACAGCTCTATTGCTGAGCTACAAATACACAAAGCCATGTGTGTATATGTTTTCCAGTGATCCTCACGAGGTTTTGCTATTTGGGGGAGGGGTGGCTATCACAGAGGTTTGTAAGCAATAAATGAAGCTTGCATTATTGAGATAAGATTACTGGGTGGGTCAGAGACATGCAGCTTACTGCCATTAGTAGAACCAGAGAAAACGATCACAGTTACCCCAGTGTTTGAACTAACTATCCAGCCTGGAATGCAAAGAGAGTCTTTGACCCAGAGGGAAGGGGGGGATTTGCTTGTCCAAAAGGAGGAGGGAATTGGTCCCTTTACCTTGCTCAACATAGGAAGGAACCAATTTATTGGCGGGGGGGGACAGTGGACCCAGCCCAGGCCCATTGCTAGCCAGGGGTGAGGGGGGCCATGCCCCCACAGATGTGCCCAGCCCCCTCTAGGAAGATGTCAGTTTCACTGTGGCTGAGCAGTTTGAAGCTGCAGCTGAGCAGGAGGGGATGGAGAGGGGCAGCCTCATCTGGTCTCCCTGCTTCTGCAGCCAGCTTCTCAAAGCCCCCCTCTCTCCCCTCCTACTCGGCCATAGCTGGAAGCAGGAAGACCTGCATGGGGAGATGTGGAAAGAGAAAGGGAGGGAAAGGGAAGTGGGGAGGGGTGGGAGGCAGCCCTCATGAGCAGTCCCGGCAGCTTTCATGGAGCATGCATGGTTGGGGAGGAGCTGGCCCAAGGTGCTGCCCTTCTACCCAATCAGGTTTCTTCTCCACCACACAGGAAGCATTCAGACAGTGCAGCACTTGTAAAATAACCACTCGTGCACATCCAGCACAGCTCCCCTTTTGCACGCCCCATCGACTCTTCTCCCCCTCCCTTCTTCGCCCCCCCCCCAACATGATTCCACCAAAGCCTCTCTGGCTGCTACATATTCTTAACGGCACTGGCGGGCTTGCTGGCACAGTTATTGGCTTGTTCACATTTCGCGGTGGGGCATGCGGGGAATTTCTATAGGAACCATCAATCAACTCCTCCTCCTCCCTCTCTCCCCCCCTCTCCCTGATGGGGTTCTCCATCCTCCACTCCACATGAAAGAGCCATACCTGGACGGAGTTGCACTGTGCTTCTTTGGTAAGAATGCTGCTCAGATCAAAGAAATTTCTTTTTTTCCTGTAGTACATACCAACATTTTGAAAACACCCCCTTCATATAGGAAAATCACTCCAGAGGAATCTAATTAGCGGTAATCTAACTAAGGTCCCCACTCTTGGTCTCCCCTCCCCCACAGAAAATGTCCTAGCTACGGGACTGCTCCAGCCTAGAACACGAGATTCTTCAACACAGAGGTAGAGGGAAATTTGCTTGCCCATAGCTAAAATGTAGCTGTAATCTAGTGGGGGACTAATTCAGGGGGGGGGGATTTACTGGACTTTTTGCGTTGTCCAGCCTAGCAAGGAACAAATCCATTCATTAATCAGGAAGGGTAGGGTGGGTCATCCCCATTGCCTTTGCAAGCACAAAAATGTTCCCCCTATGTAGGAAGGAATTAATTTATTGAAGGGAGGCAAGCGATGAGTGTGTGCCATTGCATTATTCCTTCACTGCACTGTTCAGACTCAGAGTTCTTTTAAAAAAGGATATCAGCTTTGATCCATTCGCAAACATCCCATTTTTAAAAAGGGATGGGAAGAGAATCATGATGGTGGCCTGACATGAGGGAGGGGGTCGTTCAATGCACATCTAATGTGAGAGGAAAAACTCAGCAAAGAATGGCGGGAAAATGCTGTGCCTGGAATCTCTCTGTTGCAAGTGTGAACTGACAGACAGTCATGTCAGCAGCATGACCACTACAGACCCCTCCCTCATGTAGAAGCATGACTGATAATTAAGAGATTCATTACCAGTCAGGAAGTGGATGACCAAAGCTGTGATTTACAACTGGGGTTTCTCTGAATTTCCACAAGGTTAGAATGGATAAAAGGAATAACTTCTTCACCCAAAGAGTGATTAACACATGGAATTCACTGCCACAGAAGGGGGTGGTGGCTACAAGCATGGGAGGCTTCAGGAGGGAATTAGATAAACAGAGGTCCATCGGTGGCTATTAGCCTCAAGGTATAGATAGGAACTCTCGGTCTGGTGATGCTCTGTATTCTTGGTGCTTGGGGGGGGGGCAACAGTGGGAGGGCTTCTAGTGCCCTGGCTCCACTGCTGGACCTCCTGATGGCACCTGGTATTTTTGGCCACTGTGTGACAGAGTGTTGGACTGGATGGGCCATTGGACTCATCCAACATTGGCTTCTCTTATGTTCTTATGTTCAGTTTTCACTGAATATGCTGCTGTTTTAGAGCATTTGAAAATACACATACAACATCCTTACCTTTCATGCGTTCTAATCCTTCATGCATTTTTCCACACCACTTCTCAGCCTTTACTTCCCTGATCTGCTGCTGCTTTGGCCCCACTGTTCTTAATCGGAAGGGCTTCTGTGTCAAGTGATTCCAGCCAATCAGGAATCACATTATGAATAAGATAACATCACAGCACCACATTACCAATCAGCTATGACTATGTGATGACATCACAGAAGGCAAACAAAGCCACTCACCCATCAGGAGGAAACTGAGAACATATACCAGTTGCCCAGAAAACCAGGTCAATGTTTCCTGCCTTGTCATGCTGTATTGACAGTTTCATTGTATGTCAGTGCTTACATGGTAAGACTCTTGCCTGATCTATGCAAACAGAGTTTACCCATGACTCCTTGAAGCAGAATGTGGATGGGGATGTCCATCAAGTGTTCATATTTTCCATCCATGTCCTGCTCACACAAGTAACTGCGACTGTATCAAGAACCATCAGCGACATTACCTTGGCAGCAGAGCTGTGTTCTGTCTTTCCCT
>NW_015166483.1:27428-29671 GCF_001447785.1 Gekko japonicus | reverse complement strand
ACACTTGCTCCCTTGTATACCATTTCACACCGTTTTTCAAATGGATGTGAAAAATCACCAGTGCATGGTGTGTATGTTGATTTTTGTGCATTTAAATTCTTTTTTTAAAAAAACAACCCATTTTAATACTGCACTGATTACATTCTGGTATATGTTCCATCCCTCCATTTATTGAAACATTTCCTTGTCTTGTGAATCTTAGCACTTTCCTTGCTGACAGGAATATCCTACGAACACTTGGCACAGTGTGACAGTCAATGCTGCCATTTAACCATCTCCATAACCTAGTGCTTTCTTTCTCTGGAGATCCCAGGCACAAGCTACCTTGACAGCCCAGTTAACCCTCTCAGAAAGCTGCCTTCCTCTTCCACACCATCATATTTTGGTGGGGTTTGTCTGAAAAGGGCAAATGGCATGTCTCCTTTCCTTGCCCAGGACAAATGTGCTTTGGAGTGGGCTGCTAAACTGTCTTTCAACAACCTGCTGTCAAACAACAATCATAACCCAGTCCTTGTAGATTCTGCTTTCAAGAGAACTGAGTCCATCTTAACAATGAGCAAGCCTCCTTATCTTCAGTATTTAGCTTTTATTTGCAATAGCAACACATTTGCTATGTTACTGGAAACTATAGGCTTGGTTCAAGGGGTCTAATTTTATTGAGAGTACATTTGTGCTTAACTGTTTGCTTTCTGGTCTGGGAAGAAGAAGAGGAAGAAGAGGAGGAGGAGGAGGAGGAGAAGCTGTTAAATATCACCTGGTCCAAGTACTTTCTATAGCCTTGCCTAATAGCAGAAGTGGTCAAGGTTGCCTTTTGCCAGTTTAGGCTGGTTTACCAAATGTGCTGGACATGACAGACCAAGCCACAGTTGTACATCTCCTGATACCATCTAAGTTAGGTAAAAGTAAAGGTTTCCCTTGCTTGAAACCAGTCGAATCTGACTCTAGGGGGCAGTGCTCATCTGTTTCCAAGCTGAAGAGCCAGCACTGTTTGAAGACTTCTCCATGGTCATGTGGGCAGCATGACTAAACACAGAGGCGCACAGAATGCTGTTACCTTCCCACCGAAGCGGTACCCATTTGCTTTCGAACTGCTAGGTTGGCAGGAGCTGGGGTCAGAGATAGGAGCTCACTCCGTCATGCCGCACTAGGGTTTCGAACTGCCTAACTACAGACTTTCTGGTCTGCAGCTCAGCATCTTAACCTCTGAGCCACCACAGCCCTACCATCTAAGTTAGATCACTGTAATTTGCTTTACATGGCACAGCCTTTAAACATGGCTCAGAAAAATGTGCATCAATTGCACTGGCTTCCAATTTGTTTCCAAGTCAAAATGTTGCTGTTGACCCTTAAATCCCTAAATGACCTTGAACCAGTATATCTGAGAGACTGCTTTCACTAATATGACACTACCCTGTAGTTTAAGATCAACCAGTGCTGCCCTTCTCTGTCGACCCTGAAAACAAGCAGATTCTGGTTCTTAACTTTGCTTTGATTCCCTGAGCCTATCTCCTTCTCTTACTGTAAATTTCTTGGAGAAACACAGCCTGCACCTCCCTGAAAATGCACATCTAAGATGGTGGAGCCTGCCTGTAGGAGCTGCTGTAACACAAACAATAGTCATACTTGTAAATGACAAGTGGGGAAAGCACTGGTGAGGATGCATTCTGTAGTGATTTGTTTTCTCCAGACTGCAGTTTTTCCCCCCCTGGAGCAAATTTGTATATTCTCTCCACCCCTTTTCGATTGAGAGAGAGAAAGAGAAAGAGAGAGAGGAAACAATAAAGATTTGGTGCCCTAGTACTTGCCAGGCAGCAAAGCACTTGGATTCCTGTCTCAACTGGCTGGGAGCCCAAATGGAAGCCAGTCCTTGCAGACAAAGATGTCCTGCCAGGTCCACAATCTCACAGCAGGAAAGCATGCAATGTCTAAAGCAAATCAATGACTTTGTGCTTGTATTTGCAAAAGCTCCATTTCAGAAAATGACTGGCTCTGAAGAATACTGTGTAATGGCTTGAACTTTGGCCTATATAGCAGTCCATAAAAGGAAATAACACTGCTTACAGCCACTGATGGGGGGGATGGGGCTTCCACATTGTGCCACACATCATTTGTATTCTGCACTACTCACTAAAAGTCAGCACCTGAGTGTACTGTTAACCCTCATGGTACTTATTTCAGCAGCCCTTGTTCATCTGCCATCTAGCATTACACAAACACTCTGTGGAAGCCGTTGAGGTGTTTTG